>NC_050528.1:1030154-1067415 GCF_002922805.2 Oryzias melastigma
TTTCCAAGCGATCAGAGGGAAAAAGAATTCTGTTTCCTTAACTTGTGGCTTTGGGAGATTTTGACCTGAATGTTTTGTCCTTTAACTGACCACATGGTGGCGCAAATGCAAAAAAGTCTGAAGTTGTTGGTAATCAAACAATATAACATGATCTTCTGTAGTTTTTAGAAAAGTTTGGTACGATTCATTTTTATGACAGGAAAGTTACACAAAAGAAATCATTAAAATAAATTACATTTAAATCAATAATGAAAAGTGACATCTCAATTTAATGTTTACTTTAAATTAATCTTTTATTCTTTTGCAAAATACTTTATTTTTTTATTCTTATTTTGTTGCATTATTTTTAATTTTAATTTTTTCAAAGTTGTTTCGGGTCAAAATTCTAAAGTAATTGCAAAACAGTTTCTCCAAACCTCCGTAACGCATTAAGACTGAACAAGTCCAAATGTCATTTTTTTAAATATTGAATTATAAAGCATAAAATGCATTTTTATTAGAAAAAATGTACTTCTGGTACCCATAAATATGTAAATTGACATGGATTTAGCTTTAACATTTTTTTAATGTGAGATAATTTTCCCTGTTGATTTCTAAACTGTAAAATGGATTTTAAAATTGCAAAGCTAAAATACATATTGAATTTTCAATTGAGAATCAAATATAACTTTGAGCTGTGGGTGAAAAAAAGCTTCTTTAGGTCTCTTCAATCGATAAGATGCTTTGATTGCTTTTAGCAACCAGATAATACCTAAGTCATGATTCAGATCAGGATGATTTGTGAGGCTAAATTTAGCCTAGATCTCCATGAAAACCATAGCTTTCATTTTAAATCAACGTTTACATTGTTGACTAAAATGATTGACACTGTCTAAAGTTGAATCAATACGAGATTGCGTTCAATGTTGAAATAGGCGTTCAGCACAAAATATATATATATATATTTATTTAAGTTAAAGCACGCATTCATAATTTAAAAAAAAATAAACACGTAGAAAAGTGAAATCAGCTTAACGTAGTCGTGTGAAATTACTTCATTAATTCCTTTTTAGAGCTCCAGAAAAAGCGACATTTCTTGGAGGTTTTAGTCGATTTCCGAGCACAGATTTTCAGTCGTGAATGCAGCATTCACTTCATGGACTGTACCAACTCAAGAAGTGCGGGTATAGTCAATGAGCGGCAAATGTTCATATTTAACTGTTCTAAGGAACTCAGTAGGGTATCCTAATGATCTAATGCTATTCAATTAGTTTGGTCATTAAAATTAGTATAAATTAACGCTGACATGGTGCCGTAATGATACTTTATCTAACATTTCTAAGTTATGTGCCTCCCTTGCGCATTCCGGGAATGGTCTCGTCCGCAGTTAGGCCTTTGCGGTAGGGAGTTGTTAGCGGACCAACAAGTTTGACTCTGACTTTGGGTGTTTAATATACCGGAATAGGATTGGCGAAATTCTCAAACTCGACTCTACTTTGGCTCCGGGGGTCTCCGGGGGGTCGAAGGACCGTAAAAAGCGGGAGTTTAGCGGACCAAACCGAGGAGGGAAGGGAGTCATCGGTGAATCTGAGCGTCCGCGGCGGAGCTTATGATGCCGACGTTGCGAGACAGCACCATGTCCCACCCCGGCGAGAATTCCCACCAAGTCCGGGTCAAGGCTTACTACAAGGGGTAAGAAACGGCGGGGTTCTGCCCCCGAACACCCACTTAAACCGGACTAACTCCTGTCCGCTGTCGGCTAGCTGTTAGCGCTAGCTGCTAGCTGCTTGCTAGCGCTGGTTACCAGCAGGTTTCGGTAAACTTGGGCAGTCAACCAGGTGAGACTAAGCAGCCGCGTCGTTAGCTAGTCCCTCTGGAATGTCAGAAATGTGTCCGTAGATACCGGAGAGCCGCTTCCCGCTGGAACCGGTGATTCCTACCGCTTCGGGAGGCTCTCCTAACTTTAGAGAAGATGTTTGTGTTGCTGTGTGTTACGTTGTGTTGTCATTCTGGTTGTGTTGTTGTAGTTTCTCACAAAGACCGTCACATTATGGACAAAAAGATTCTCCCCGATAAGAAACCGGAAAGTTTGACGCTTTTGTTTTAGCAATATATCTTCTAAAATATGTGATTTAGCTGCATTTATATTTGTACTCATCAGATGTGTCAATAAAGTTTTAATTCTTTGATATTTACAATTTTAGTCTCTCTCTATATAGTGAAATTTGGTCCTTTGCGGGATATTTTATCTTTGCTTCAAACCATATATTTGTGCCGGAAATGACGTCAAGCCTTTTGACACAGTTACCCCTGAAGTTACAGAACTTTAGGAATCATGTCTGTCAGTCTCTAAACCAGGAATCTGCAGCCTTTAACAGTAAAAGAGCCATCTGCTCTCGTTTTCTACTGACTGGATCTCTTATTTTGATACTGCAGTGCAATCATTACAATTTTTTAAATAATAAAAATGAATTATGTTTCTTTTCTAGGAAAACGAATCAAAATGATAATATAAAAAATCAGAAATATAAAGAGAAACTAGCATTTCCTCAAAATGTGAAATTATTTTTTACATTTCCTTTCAAAATAAAAGACGCCCTGTGCCAACACCGGATCATAACCGTGCAGCTCTAAAAGGGTCAAGATACTTTTTACCAATTTTTTGATTAGTATTTGAAATCTGTGTACTCTTAAGGAAGCAAATTGCCAAAAAGACCTCTTTAAGTCATCAGGAATGTAAAAATCTTCACTTGGTTTATCTTCAAGGTTCATCTCAGTCATAGATTTATAAACTTAACTAATTTTTAAAAAAAGAACACTATTATTGTATTTTTCTTTAACCAAAGAGCCACAATGGAGGGGTAAAAAAGGTTGGAGAGTACTGCTCTAAACAAACCAGTAACAGGACGTAAAGCTTGTTCTCATTCAGAGTCCTCATTCATTCCTCTTTATTCATGTCGTAAAACTTGAGTCACACCTTTTGACATTTGATGCATTATTCACATCCTCAAGTGTCAGTCAGATTTATGAGTTTTATTAAGCTTTTTGTGATAAGAATGTCCTCCAGAATGATACCGCGGTCAGTAAACAGGATAAAGTTTCAGAACAGAAAAGTGCTGTGAGTTTTCAGTATTTTATGAAACGTCGACGATGCTGAAGCTTCAGCGTCCGTCTGGCTGCAGCTCAGGTGCAGCTTCCGCAGGTGGTTCTGCTTCTTCCTCCATGATCCAACCGGTCTACGTGATGACTCGGTACCCGGATCAATCGCTCATAAGAGTTTGGAGCCCCCACCCCGGGATCGATGGAGCCGGTGATTGGAGGCCTGACAAACATGTTATGCGAGTCGTGTCAGCCAGACCTGTTAAATTCTTCGCCGGTTGTTTGACACACCTCAGGAACTGCAATGAATGCTGGTCCTGATGCATCCATCCCCACAGCTAAAGCATCTGCAGCATGCATGACGCTGCTGCTGAGGAATCTCAGCTATGTTCACGGAGAGGAAGCAGGTCCAAAATGGTTTTAATGATGTAGGACTGCTGGAGGCAGGAGGACGGGCTGGAAGTCTGTAAATGTCTAGATGAAGAACAGAACCTGTTTCATTCAGAACCACACATCTTTTGTAGATGTTTGTGTGTCTGGTATGTTTGTGTGTACTTGATAAAATCTGGTTGAACTCCTTTTTGTTTCTAAAGTTGCACAGGCTGGGACTATTTCTGTCCTAAAAACAATAATGCAGCTTTGATGATATTTCTTATCTTAAATCAGAAGAATTCCTTCCTGTCTGCACGTGTGTTCTGTAGTTTCACCTTCTGATGGGTGAAGGTCCGGACCGGTCTCAGCGGCCCGGTACGTTCAGGCTGACGCCGGCTCTCGTTCGCTGATTTATGCTTTGCTTAGGCACACTTTGTTCAAATAAAAACTTGAATTTACTGTCATTTATTGACTATAAAGGAGACAAAACAACAAACGTAGATGTGAGGAGTGTAGAGGAGGATGTGACCTTCATGATCTGTGTGAACGGCAGTTATTTGTTCCTCTGAGACTGAAGTCTTTAAATTCAAACATTTCTAAAGGTTTGCTTCTGTTCTCTTAAAGCTGAGTTATTTTAAGGTTATTATTGAGGCTCGTTTAAAACAGAACTTTCCTGAAATCATTTGTTTGTATCAGAGGTCGTCAACCTTTAACAGTAAAAGATCCGTTTGGACTCGTTTTCTACTGATCAGAACCTAGAAGGAGCCGTTTTACTTCAGCCTTTAAGAAATTTGGATTTTCATTCATGACCTTCTTTTTAAAAAATAATAAATAAGAATTATATCTGTTTTTGGCACAAACGAAGCAAAAATATGAAAAGAACGTAGCATCTCTCAAAATGTGATTTATTTATTTATTTTATTGTTTGACAGAAGCTCAAATAACTTATTTTCAAAATAAAAGCTGCTCTGTGCCAAACAGGATCATCTCAGTGCAGTTAGTAACTAACGTTCTGCAGCATAAGATAATATATGCTTTTAACTCATAAAAGATCAAACTTTTTACCAAGATATAAAATCTGTTCGTTCTGGAGGTAGAGTTGATCCAACCAGACGTCTTCAGGTCAACAGGATGTAAAAACCTACATAGTTTATCATCTATGTGAACCTGACTCTGACGGTGGACATGCTGGTCAGCAGTCTCCATGATTTATTTATGTTAGCGATAAAACCACAGGCTGCAGACCCTGGTCCACATCATCATAAAAGCACAGCTGACTCAGATCTGATGACTGTGGATGTTTTTGGTGAAGCTGTGAGGAGGCGGCTTCATGAGGTTTCTGTCGTTGGAGAAAACTTCCTGATGCAGAGACCCAGAGGTCATGTTGACACACGGGGAGCGTTTCCCGCCGCGCTGTTTACCGTCCGTGAGGCCCTTCAGGCTCTGATCCATCACGTCATGCCGCCGTCCGTCTCAGGCGGGGGGGTTCAGCCTGTCATTAGGCTCATCCTGACAGCTAATTTCCTTCATGCCAGTCATAAATTAATTTAATTTCTGAGCCTTTGAGTTCAGCGCTGATTTACTCTGGGAGTTTCAATATAAAGAAACCGAAAGCTGTTTAATTCCTCACCAGCATTTAGACCTGAAAATTATGACGATTCCATTTTATTTTGGAAACGGAGCGGCATTCTGGGACGGCAGAGAGCTGTCCTGGATTTTTCTAATTCAAGCTTTAAAGTCCCGTTTGTGAGGATCTAACGTAATTAAACAAACTGAGTGTGAACAACATCCATGTAAATACCTTCTGTCTTTATGTGTCTGTGGGGGGGTCTCAGGAGTTCCTCAGGGCATGGAGATGTCATCACTGTGGAGCCTATGAACCATGTGATTAGTGGGGTTTACCTGAGAGCAGGTGTGTGGTCCTCTCAGACGGTTAAAGGGGGCGCTGTGACTTCTTGCTGAGCGCTCACCAATCAGAGAGCTTCGTTCTGGTCAGATGGGAGTTCTGCTGACTGAAGTGAAGGAGCTTCGGTCAGCACCTCCTCCTCGTCCTCCTCTTTAATTAAGATGTTTGAGGAGTGGACGAACGGCGGGAATGTTATTTCTGCTTTTTAATTGAACTAATGCTAATGCTAACCCCGTAACGTTATTCTAAGGTTAAATGTTTGACCTTAAATACATCTAAGAAATAAATCACAACTTTTTAAAAGCTTTGTTCAGGTAGATTTATTATTTTTTGGTGGAAACATTTGATGTCACTTCAGGAATGAATAAAGTATATTATTATTTTTTCGATCTATTTTCTATTTTTTCGACTGACATTTTCCAACTATTGCTCACCTGCTCCATCGTGGTCGGCCCTATACTGTCGAGGATTTCTTCTGAGCCGTCGTTTGTTGGAATCCCGGCTCCATCAGGAAGCTCCAGTTCTCCTGTGGTGAAGCGGTTCATAGACGGTGTGTTGTTTTACGTCTGTTCTTCACCCCCCAGCAATGATTAACACCAGCCGTATGTGAAAAAGAGGAAGTGAGAAGCTGGCATCAGACTAACTTTACGGAGGACTCCATCCTTTCCTCGAGAATCCTCCAGGGCTCCGGCAGGGCTGGACGCTGAGCGCTTGCTCATGGATGGAGAGCTGGAGGCAGCAGAACTGTTGGAGGTTGTGGTGGACAGACGCTCTGCTGCTGATGGTCTGTCGGCGTCGCAGCGCTCCCTAATGCTTCCTGCACAGACGGCTGCACTCACGAATGTGACAGACCGCCATCACACGTCTGTGTTTATTAAAATGCTCTCACCTCTGTGGGTAAAAGTGAAGCAGAAGTGTGTTCTATAAATGTCATCCTTTGTTTCCTACGCTGCTAAATTAATAGCTTTTGCTTTGAGGCTCCAGGAGCTGAAAAATAAACTCCGTTCCACCTTTATTTTAATGATGATCTCTGCACTAGAAACAGTTCTGATGTGTCGTCTTACTCTGTGAACAGGCTCCCTAAAGTCCCCTCAGAGGTTTCTCTGGTCCTTCACTGCTTGAGGATTCCTTTTTTGTTCTCTATCGAGTATTGATGTGTTTTGTTTTTTAAAGGTGAGGCATTATAAGCATTGACTGTATATAGAGAACTGGACTGAGTGAACCCTCCCCCTGGTGTTCCCAAACAAGAAGTACCCTCTGGCTCTAAAACCCAGAGACTTCTATAGAGAAATAATCCTCTTTAAAAAAAATATTATTTTCTGTAGTTTAAGTTATTCAAATAATAAACTGACCAATCAGATGCCTCAATTAAAAATGGGCGGAGTCTGTTGGCCACACTTCAAACTTTTAGAACATTAGACAGATTTTGTGTTGCCTGCTTTTAAATGAAAGGGGTGTGGCCTTCCAACAAGCCCGGTCCTGATTGGTTAGAGTAGCTGCCATAGAAACGATGACTCATCGACTCGGACCAATCACTGCTCACTTACTGACGTGGTCTGGCTCCAACACGACGGCGTCTGAAATAATGACGGATTTCATTTGGTTGGAGCTGGAAGTGAAGCGGTTTCTCTGGGGGGTCACGCTCCCCCAGAGCATTTGTCTGATGCAGACGATGGTTTGAACCCTGAAGGAGTGCAGGACGCTCCGTCCAGCTGCAGCCGGGTTGGTAAAGCTCTTCCTTTTCTTTCAGGGACATCATGATCACACACTTTGAGCCGTCCATCTCATACGAGGGTCTCTCCGGGGAGGTGAGGGACATGTGCTCCATCGAGAACGACCAGCTCTTCACCATGAAGTGGATCGACGAGGAAGGTATGAAGCACAGCGCCATCAGCCGCGCTGCGCCGGGGCGCTCGTGGTGTTCATCTAGAGATTCTGTTTAAGCCAAAAAACGCCACAGAACAACTCAACCAGTCCTGATCCAGGAGCTCCTTCAGGTGATGAGCTGGACTGAAATGTCCTGACTCCAGATTTTCTGGATGAAAAACCTCTAAAAACTGAACATACTTCAGTTTGGTGTGTAAAGGAAACCAATTTAAATGTTAAAGAATTTCCTTTGGAAAAGAAAAGTCTGGATTCTGGTGCTTAAAGATGCTGACGTGAAGCACAAAGATCAAATAAATTTGACGTAATTTGCTTTAATTGAAAGTAACTGTAGTTTATACTCAAAAGCTGCTTCTAAAATTGTTAAAATAGTTTGATAAATGCAGGAAAAGTGGAATAATATCCTTTAAATGACTAAAGCAGCCCTAATAATGGATAAAGAGGGACTCAAAAAGGATAAATGGAAGAAGTTCCCGTTTTCCCTTCAGGTCTGGACTTTCCTGAAGGAACAGTTTGATCCCACAACAGCTGTAGCTGCTGGAGAGCAGGAGATTTGGTCCTACAGACGCTGAGCGGCAGCAGGAAGAACTCCACCGTGTTTACATTCTTCCTGCTGTGACGCTGCTTCCTGAAAGCAAAACTTCAGCTTGATGATTGTCTGGGTTCTCCCTCCCACTAGTTCAGCATTAACCCGGCGCTCTCTTTAGAGAGGCGGTGAGTCACAGTTTCTGTCACCAGCCTGACAGTCACCGATTCCACAGGTGGGTGTTGGCCGTCACCTGAAGGATCCTGAGTCAGATCTGCAGCATCGGATAACGCTCCTGATCTCCTGGATCAGGACTCAGATCTGAGTCCATTTCAGTTCTTTTTTTGTCTGAAGATGGAGCAGATAATTGACCTGCTGTGACTAAAACAAAATAACTTTGTCTAATTAGGTTCCATCAAAAGAATAAATCCAGGAAGTGCATCACCTGCAGAAGTTTCCAAACTCGGATAGAAAAGTTTCTTTTGTGAAGGAACCAGATTTGTCTGAAGTTTGGACCCACTTCCATGAAAATGTTGTTTTTAATGTTATTCTTGGGGCATTTTTTTATTATTGAGATCATGTATGAAGAAAATAAGATTAAAATAGCATTTCTAAGTATCTTAAGTTCTGATCTAAAACTCTGATCCGGATAATGATAATACAGGTGAAGGAAATGGTCGAGCCGGGGTGGGATTATATAAGTTCGCTTCCTCCGTCTCCCTATCAAGCGGTCTACCTTTTACTGTCTAGTTATCCTGTGTTTGACTTTATAGATGTAAACTTCTGCTGATTGATTGTATTGAACATTATTTTTTTTCTTGAAATAAACAATTTCTAATCTCATCTAAACTCATTTTTAAAATTCAAATTGTTGTGAATCAGGAACCTGGGAAAATAAATGCAGTTTAAAAAAGATCATATTTGTGACGTAGAAAATTTGGTGGGTGGGGCTACAAGCTCCCAGCTCCGCCCCATTCTGATCATCCACTCACAGACAAATAGAACCATGAACGTCTTTGTTTTCCTGGTCTGATCTGGAGTCTGGATCAGAACCGAACGGCTGATCATTATTGTTGCTAATGTTAGCTGGGGGGTGTGAGGGGCTGTAAGCTAGTGGGACAGTGTAAACAGATAGCTCTCTGTTTTGGGTGATGGGAAGGGGGGCGGGGTTACTCCATGTCACAACTCAGAGGTGAATATCTAAACTCCTGCCGCTCTGCAGAAACTATGTCCTAGAAAACGACAGTCCTTTTTTTCGGTTTGGTCTAAAAACCATCATGATCATCAGTAAGACTCCAGGGAACGCTTTGAGAACACATCAGGAGATGGTGGAGGGAGACTGTCCTGCTGCTGGTTCTGGTCCTGACTGTCCCTCTCCTCCAGGTGACCCCTGCACCGTGTCTTCTCAGCTGGAACTGGAGGAAGCTCTGCGTCTTTATGAGCTCAACAAAGACTCGGAGCTCATCATTCACGGTGAGACCATTTTTAACAAGAACCAACTTTTTGTTTTTAATGTAACCTGTCTGAGTCCAAACTAGAACTAGAACCTCATGTGGTCTTCATCCAAACTCTTTATTTAAAGACACAACCTCTGGAGAACTCTTCCTCCTTTGTTCCTCAGAAGGAGCATCAGTTCTATGAAGGTGATCCATGGATTGAAAAACCACGTTTGCTTGTCCTGCCGTTGAACAGAGAGACGGTCACTCTGAGCCCAAACCACCATCCCTCCACCGCCGTGTTTGTGTCTTACGGTCATTCCTGTACCTTTGATCTTTGTATTTCTAGACCAGGAGTCTGAAACCACCTTTGACTCCTTCATTGTGGGTCTGTGGTTCATGAAGAATAAAAACACAACCAGAATTAAGGGACAGCAGATTTTCTATTTTTAAATAAATTTAAGGATTTAAATTGTGCCAAATAATTAAAAAAATACTGTAAAAGTCAATGAATTGTGTGATTCTCCTGCTCCTTTCTGTACATTTTTTTCACACAAAACTAAATCCCACTTTCAGAGATTTCAACAAATTATCAAAATGTTCAGCTCGTTCACGACATCACTGCTTGTATTTTTGATATTCATAAACTTTGTTTTTGAAATATTGAGCAAAATATTCCCCCTAAGAAATAAATGAGAAATTGTTTGAATCTTCTAAAACTTTGTGCACTATAAAACTTCAGCGTACTTCCTGCTGGAGACATTTAAACTTTAAAATGTTCAGCAACTACTGGATTATTGAGGGTAGTTTGGAGTTTAGCTTTTATTCTAGCAGCATGCTAGCTGTTTTTGGCTAATTTTGACAAAATGTAAATAAATTGGCAACATTAGATATTTTTCCTGTTTTTTAGGCTTATTAGTCATTTAGCTAACATTTTAGCATTATGCTAGCTGTTTTGGCTAACTTAGACATTTTTTCGTTTTTTTTAGGCTAATTTGGAGTTTAGCTAATATTTTAACAATATGCTAGCTGTTTTTTTTTGTGCAAAAATTAGACATTTTTCCCTTGTTAATTTTTTTTTTTGCTGACTTGTCATTTAGCTTATATTGTAGCAATCTTTGGGCTTCAGCATCTTCAGCTAACCATCAGTGTCAGCATTCTCAGCTCCCACATTAGATTATCACGGGTGGTGTTATATATCTAGGTAGCTCTGATTTAATTTTGGCTTGTTAGAATTGCAAATATCTGACTGAAATGCACCACAAATGGTAAAATAAACCTTATTAAATCACAGTTTTATCACAAACTTCTGCATTTGCTGCATTGAGATGATCTGATGTGACACAGGACGTCTTTTATATTCAAAGGGAGTCATGAACAGAAATGACTGTTGAAAGTAGTACTATTTAGTAATAGTATTTTCCCCTTTATTTATTTATTTATTCATTCATATATATATATATTTCTATACGAAAATGTCAAATCAGTGTCTCTATTTTCTAAAGTCAGACTCTGTGGTCATTTAGAAGTCCACTCCGATGACTCGGTTTGAAGGTTGCAGACCCTGTTCTGGACGGCAGCCGTTTTCACCCAGTTTTGGTGTTTTAGCTTCAATAAGTTGATGAGCGACAGATGGTTTCTGATCTCTTTCCTCACTCGGGTGGTTCGGGTGGAGCTGCTCCTCCAGGGTTTAACTTCAGGAGCGTTTCTCAGGTTTCCTCTGCGGATGGTCCGACCGGCGTCCTTCAGGACGAGTCACAGCGGCTGCTTCTTTGCATGCTCCGTTTCTGCTCATTTAGCTTCAGCCAATGAAACCTCAGGCTAGGAATCATGTTTGACAGGCTTTGTCAGAGCACATCACCGGCTCCGGCTGTCACTCATGTTTTTCCTCCATTAGGCGAGGACCAGAGCGGGCGGCGTTCCCCGCTAGGCTTTATAAATATTTACTTATTTGTTGGGACGTCACGGGGATGCTCAAACACAAACTCTTTAACACGATCATTCCGGTAGATTGTGATGGAGAAAAGCCGCTCGTCGAGGCGCTTTTCTCCTTCACAACCTACTGGAATGATCGTGTTAACAATTAGAACATTTACAGTAAATCAAAGAACATAAAGAGAGAAGCTCCGGTGTTAAAGGGTTAAAAAGGCTTTGGAGTTGGAGGTTCACTCAGACATTTGAATGACAGGCTGTGTTTGGGTAAACATGTCGCCTTGAGGGGGCGGGCTCCAGAAAATTGATCAAATCACAGATGACGGCTCCATCTCTCTGCTCGTTAAGAGGTCGTTAGGTCATCCTCTTCATGTTGAGGAGGTGAAGCGTCTCCTCTGCTCTCCTGTCCGTCCTGCTGCTGCAGATCCTCGTCGGATCAGCTGATCTTCATGTCCTGATTTAATCCATACCTCCAGGTTTTCTCCTCTCTGAGTCTGTGTGTTTTCTTCCAGTGTTCCCGTGTGTCCCGGATAAGCCGGGGATGGCATGTGCGGGAGAAGACAGTGAGTTCCACCTTTTCCTTCTGCTGCGTTCCATGATGGATCCATGCGAAGCGTACAGAGGAATCTGTTCATCTATATGTGCTCCAATACGGGTCAACCCGACCCGCACACACCCCACAGTTTTACATTTCATAACAATTATTTCAAGCATGTTACGAAAATCAACTCGGCTTTAACCAAAAATATGAATATTTTTTCTACTTTAGACAAAAGTAAACATGAGTTCTTAGAAATAAGTCACTGAAAGAATAAGCTTCAAATCTTTTTTTTTTTTTTTTAGTAATGATTACATTTTATTTTGTCAAATATGTGAATTTCTGGTTGAGAATCTCCTGAAACCGTAGAATAAACTGTAAAGTTTATCTTCTGACGTTACACTAAACAGGCCTGTGTGATCTAAGAATCCTCTGGGCCAAAATATTGTTAAAAAGTTTGATTTTCTTCAGGATTTGTTTAAAACAAAAGAAGATTTGACGCGCATATTACCATTTGCTACACAAACATTTTGAACCCAAAATCAAAGATAGGGCAAAGCCAGATGAGGTACTACGCATCTAAAAACATTTGTATTTTTTAGAGAAGGACGTCTGTACTTTGACTTAAGATTGAAACTAACCGCCGCCATGCGGTTGATGTTCGGTGTGAACACAACTTTAGTTCAAGCAGCATCAAAGATCTTCAGAATCTGTTCTGTTGTGGTTTTAGTGGTTTATGCTGAAGCGGTTTGAAGGTTCGTGTTGAGTCTGACTTGTGTCCTCTCAGAGTCCATCTATCGCCGCGGCGCCCGGCGCTGGAGGAAGCTTTACTACGCGAACGGCCACGTTTTCCAGGCCAAGCGCTTTAACAGGGTAAGACGTCGATTTCCTCGCCGAGTCCGGTTCCTCCAGAAGCATCTGAACTGTTGATGACCCCTCCCCCCACAGCGGGCTCACTGCGCCATCTGCACCGACCGCATCTGGGGTCTCGGACGCCAAGGATACAAATGCATCAACTGCAAACTGCTGGTGCACAAGAAGTGCCACAAGCTGGTGACGATGGAGTGCGGCAGGCCGGTGATGCAGGTGAGGACGGACAGCGGCGAGCGTCTTTGTCGGTCATCGCTGACGCTAACTCGCATATGTCTAAGTCGAGGCCCGGGGGCCGGATCCGGCCCTCCGAGTAATTCTATCCGGCCCTCCAGATCATTTTGTTTTATTGTTATTAATGACCCGATGTTATCTTGAGCTCATTTCTAACTCGTATAATTTTGACAAAATATATTTTAATGGAGGGTAAAATATTGAAAGTTATTTAAGGTTTAAGTTGATTTATTCTGGAATAATATTCCTGCCTTTTTATTATTCAGAATTATGTTAAAATTTTACAGTTTTAAAAATTGTCATTCTGCTAACTTTTTGGACTATTTTGACATTTACTAAGATTTATTTCGGCTGTTTTGGCATTTAGCTAATATTTTAGCTGGCTATCAGCTTCAGTGTTTTTAACTATCAATTTCAGCATCTTCAGCAGCCAAATTTTAAAGTCTTAAAAATGTGGTTTGACCCCCCTCTTCTAACCTGTGACCGATTCTGTCTAGGACACATTAATGCCCGGCCCTCCATCAGGCCCCTTGGAACCCGCGGATCACCAAGGTAACAGCAACACACGTTTCCTCTGTTCTTCGCTCTGAGAACCTCAGTGAGGTCACATGACGTCTGAGTCCTCCCCTCTGGAGAACCGAGAAACGCCACGCTTCAATGGCGAGGCGTTATGACCATGAACATGACCTCAAACGTTCCTCTCTACGAACCTTCTCGGTTCAGGGCGGCCCACTTTGATCAGCTGCTTTTGGGGGTGGGGGGCTTCAGCTCCAAGCTTAAGTCCAGTCAGGCGGTTGAGAACCGACAGGGCTTAAAGTCCAAGCCGGAGGGCGCCCTCGCCGCCGTGAACGGCTCTGACAGGAACCTGAAAGCGTTTGTCGCCTCCGGAGCTGAGGATCTGTTTTAGAGAAGCTCCGACGCCTTCCGCGCTGCGAGGAGTCTGTCTGACGCTGAGCAGAGCTGTGAACGAAGCACGACTGTCTCACATTCTCCTTCCTGTCTGTGAACCCCCCCACGCTGTCTGACACCCCCCCTCCCCCTCTTCTGTTCAGGCTCGCAGCACAAAGACTCTCGAGAAAGTTTGGAGGACTATGTGGAGGAGAAGGAGGTGAGTGATGAGGGGAGGAGCTTACCTGTAGTTCAGGTGTGATGGAGAGGCCGACGCCCCCTCAGGGCTGAGCTGTGGGTTCAATTCACAAATCGAGATCAACGATTCTCAAAACAAACCACGATTCTGACAGGGTTTCTGTGGAGTCTTAGAAAGTCTTAAAGTCTTAAAGTCTTAGAAAGTCTTTAGAGTTTATGAATGTGGAAAAAAAATCTTTAAAACGAATAAAATAATGTTTTTATAGCTGCCTGAAAATTGTGCTGTTTGAAACTGCTCTGTTACACATTTCTTGTCTAAAATCTAATTTTTCAACCGTGATAATTTGATCAAATAATGGAAACAAACTATTATGCACCAAAATGATGATTTCTGACGACTGGTTTAAAAAAGAAAAAAGCGTCACAGAACAAACCAAAGGTTAGAGTTTAATCCTAAACTGGGAATGAATAAATAAGATGAGAAATAGGTCTTAATTTTTGACATGCGTGACCTTAAGGTCCTAAAAAGTCTGAAATTGAATTTTAAGAAACTTGTAGGAACCCTGACTATTTTATGTTTGTATGAAAATTAAAATCTGTATTTATTAGAGCTGGGATTTGATTAAAAAAAAAAAAAACAAATTAATTACAAACCTAAAAATTTTAATTCCGAATATTCTTTTTAAGTTACGGTATTATCTGCGAATAACCACAAAATGAATCGCACACAAAACTGTACACTTACATTTATTTTTAATTAATGCTGTCAATCAATTAAGAAATGAATCGATTAATCACACTTTTGTGTTGTGATGAACCACAACACAAAAACAGGTCAGACAGAAAATGTTTCCTTCATTTTTATTGCCTGAAATGTTTAAATTTATCAAGTGTTAACCCAGAAATGTAATTTTGAGCACCAAACACATCAACAGTAAGATACGTAGAACTCTAAAGACTTTTATGTTGTACTCAGAGGAAACAAAGATGTAGACGAACAGACCTGAGATATGAACAAAGAAAAGTTCTGGTGACTTCCCCGTATCACTCCGAAGAATGTTTGAAAACGTTTGTCTTCATTTTCTGGACAAAAACGAGAACTAAGACGTGAATTTTCTCTCTGAGCTGATGCTTCATTTAACCGATCATGACCGTCAGCATTTATGTATCGCTTTACTTTGCTGCTGCAGTCGAGGCTCAGCGGCGCTTGTCGTGTTACCGTGACAACGGCCGGAACACGAATCAAATAGTCCACTTTTTGAGAGAAAGTGAACTAAACTGAAAGAAATAATAAGGTTAAAGTACTAAAAGTGATTGAATATTTTTTTAATAACCATGGTTTAATTGGAATAAAACCTGACAGTGTTTTAATGCACTTTCATGTGCGTTCTAATCTGTGTTCATTAATCACTTTTAATATTTATTCATCATTTATTAATTTCTTTAGATCAGAATCAACAAAACAGATAAAAACACAGATTTACACGGACTGAAATGACGTTCTTCGTCGACTTCCTGATTAACTTCAGCAGGAAACGAATCCTAAACGTCACTGTTGTTGTTTTTATCATCTGACAACAAATCCGGAAAATGTTTTTCCTGAAAGTTCTGCTGACGATAGATCCATGACAAAAAGATTTTCAAAATATTCTTGTTTCCTTTATAGTTTTTTATTCAAATAGTCGACTATATTTACAAACTAAATGGAACTGAACCGAACTTTAGTCTAATTATTTACTCATTTTTTAATTTCACTTAAAAGTTTTACTTTGAAATGAAGAACCTTCATCGACGCTTTACTTTGAAAGTTTGTTTTTTATCATTTACTCAAACATTTTTCTGTATTTTAGAGCAATAATTGCATCATGTGAAGTGTATTTTTACTATATTTATAAAGATTGCAGATGATTCCTAAACACAAAATCTTTAAACGTACTGAGCCGCTTTTCTCTGCTGGAATGATCATGTTTAGGTTGAAAAGTTACCATAAATCAAAGAGCAGAAACACTGGAGCTCATGTTAAAGGGATATCGGAGTACTGGGGTACTCGTTACAGTCCTAATGAGGGGGGGTCGTGTTCACTAAGATATAGGGCTGTAATATAGGAGCTAATGGAAGCAGGATGACGTCATTACTGGGATTTATGCACATTTACAAAGTGACCCCAAAGGAAATCACCTCCAGTCCAGATCCGATCAATACCCGCCGATGATGAAGGCTGAAGGGCAGGAATGATTCAGCCTCCACAGATGACTTTAGGTTGATCACACCCCCCTCCGCCCCCCCAGGCCCGCAGCAGCAGAGACACCGGCAAGTCGCCGTCCAGCCTGGGCCTGGCCGACTTCGACCTCCTGCGGGTCATCGGCAGAGGCAGCTACGCCAAGGTGCTGCTGGTGCAGCTGAAGAAGACGGAGCGCATCTACGCCATGAAGGTCGTCAAGAAGGAGCTGGTCAACGACGACGAGGTACGGAGGAGGCGGGGCCTCTTCGTGAGGCAGGGCCTGTTCATGAGGCGTTTTTACAAACCTGAGATCATCCACGGGATGTATTCAGTCAGAACAGTTTTAATGAATGCTTCATTTTTGGACCACGACAGAAAAGTAAAACCAAAGCTTTTAATCTGAAAAACTCATCAGTTGGAGATAATATTACTGTGTATTACCAGAAAACTTTCTTGCTTTTCTTTCCATGTGTCCAGATTTTATTTTATTCTGCTGCCAAACTGCAGATCTTAAAACCACGTTCAGAAGAAAAACTTTGTCCTAGAACATCAGGAGAAGCTCAGAAGCAACAGTTTAGGATTTCTGTCCCATTCAAAAAAGAAAATTTAAAAATATCTGTTTGTGGCTTTTAAAACACTAATAGTGACGATCAATTCATCTAATCCATGAATCAGTTTATTAACTCTGGTGTTTTATTTGAGCAAAAACAACTTTCTGTTGGTTTTTGATGGAAAAACACTAATCGTGAAAATGTCATCTTTATATTGGAGTTTGTATAAAATAAGAAATATTTCAAAACTTTAATTTACAGATGGACTTTATTGTCCGTTTAATGAACAGAAATTCATATTTCAACACAGCAGAACACATTAAAATTCAATTAATACAATGCTTAAGATAAAATAATTAAAATGACTTATTTTTGGAGCAAAACATTCATAAACTGAATCACAGAATCAGTTTTTAAAACAGTTTTTTCTCTTAAATCCGTTTCTCAGTTATCAAAGAATGTTTTAGAATATTTAAGTTAAAATGTTTTTTGTAAATGTCTTAGTAGAATATTTAAGGATCATCTGTTGCTGGTTGAGCTGCTCTTTCTTCTAGCATGAAAAGTAAAGTTTGTCTTTGCTTTAAGTGAATAATGAAAGCGTGGAGGTCGTCGTGGGCGGAGTCAGCAGCGTTCATGTGTTTTCCTGACAGATGTCCTCACAGCCTTTGTTCTTTGATAAAGGTGCGAGTGAAGCCTCGCGTCGTCAGAATTGATCTCTGATCACTCCGGAGCAGCAGTTAGGCCTGATTAGAAGCACTTAGCTTGATTGAGGAATTGATAAGTGGGTTTGGGTCGATGCTGGAGCGTTCTGCTCCGTCAGCTGGGGTCCCCGGTTTATCTCAAACACCGGCGGTCCTGCTCCTCCTGAGTCGGCGCTTTTCTCCGGCCGTCTTTCAGGCGCGTGAAGCTCTTTCAGCTTTAGTGGTGTCGGGTCTGACTGACGTGGGCTGTCTTCATCCTGCAGGACATCGACTGGGTCCAAACAGAGAAGCACGTCTTCGAGCAGGCCTCCAACCATCCCTTCCTGGTCGGCCTCCACTCCTGCTTCCAGACGGAGAGCAGGTGAGACGCTTTTCTGGTCTGAGCCTCAGGTGAGAGGAAGACGAGGACGCTCTCCAGTCACTCCAAACTGGGATTTATTTACTTCGACTTTTGCAGAATGAGCTTGATTGTTGTTTTAACACATCAGGTCAAAGTCTCTGTTATCTTCTGAGGAAATCCTGCTCTGATGAAACTGTAAAATTGCTTTAGGGGTTGTGCATCCATCACATCAAATCAATTTAGTAAATAATCAAATCTATAACTTTAATTTTCTTTGACCTTTAAATGACCTTCCTCCAGCGATCGTTTCCTCTGTAGAGACGTTTCTCAACCTGAAGATCTGAGGACGTTTGGAGCTTTTCAGCTTTATAATGTGAGGGGGCGGGGCTTATGGGAAGATTTTGGCAGATTAAAAAAAAGAAAAAATCCCGGACATCATTTCTCTCTTTAATGGATCTTCAGGTTCAGCCTGAATCTGAATCTTTGGGCCTAAAACTCAGTTTTTGGATACTTTTGAATTTAAATCTGTATTTTCAGTTTGAAAGACTGATTACGTATTTGGTCTTATTTTAATCAGCACAACGTCTCCTATGTGACACTACCTTTACTTAGTCATTTTTCCATCTTATATTCACGAACTAGACATAAAATCACACAAAAACAGAACATTTCATCTGTAAAAATGGGATTATTTTTGCTGTGGAAACCCTAAAAATGTTTAACAGTTTTTACAACATGGAATGAAAGTTTTAGGTTTAATTTCATAAAACCAACAAAAATCAATTCAACATATTTTTAAATGAAAATAGAAACAAATCCAGGTGAAATTCACCGATTTCTGTGGGCCAGATGTATTTGTGTTGATGGAGGAACATCTCAGACCTCACAGCTCCATGATGGAACGTCTCTGATGTGGATTCAGCTTCCAGCCGCTCAAACATTGGATTTCTCTCCTCTGAGCTCCGCGGTCCTTGAATTCTCTCTTAAATTTTCCTAATTGTGTTTGTGAAAAATAAAATCATTGGGGAAGTTTGATTTATCTGGATTTCAGGTGGACTTGGCTGGAAGCTTCTCTCAGGTTGGGGGCGTGTCTCCACTCTGAACGTCTCGCCTCATATCAGCTGTGAACCACAGAGTTTCTGCAATTTTCATCCTACGCCGGTGCTCGTTGCTGTAGAATATTTATGCTGGTCTCCATCCTAGAATAAATAAAGATCTGTTTCTCCGTTGTTGGATTTCTAATAGCAGACAGCCCCGTTTGGCTCCGCCCACCACAGCAGGTTTTCTGCTCTGTTTTCCGGTGAATCGACGTTCATCTTCTTATTTATTGAAATAAACTATTGCTTTTGTCCAAAAACTACAAATAAATCTTATTCTCTCTTTAATCTAATAACATGTAAGTCACAGAATCTTCAGATACGTTTATTTTAAACCGTTTTTTTACTCCTGAGAGCGTCCGTCGGTTCCAGAGGGTTAAAAGTCTCTAAACTACAAATCCTGTCAGTTCAGCAGCTGTTCTCGATAACTGTCGTTGTTTGAAGCTTCAGAGAAACTAAACAGATGAAGCCAGAGGATGTCCGTGTTCCTCTCCTGCCGCTGGCTGCGGTCCCATCAGAACTTGAAGTCTCTTCTGTCTGCAGGCTCTTCTTTGTTATTGAATATGTGAACGGAGGAGATCTGATGTTCCACATGCAGAGGCAAAGGAAGCTCCCGGAGGAACACGCCCGGTAAGGCCCGTCTCTCTGGAGCCATCAGAACCTCCTCACAGGGACTGACTGACGCTGTCCGGTCCGGTCAGGTTCTACTCCGCAGAGATCAGTCTGGCGCTGAACTACCTGCACGAGCGAGGCATCATCTACCGGGACCTGAAGCTGGACAACGTGCTGCTGGACTCGGAGGGACACATCAAGCTCACCGACTACGGCATGTGCAAGGTGGGTCCAGCCGGAACCACCACCCCCCCCGGGGGGGCGGACATGTGACAGGAAGTCAGAGCTGATGCTGTGTTCTCCTGCAGGAGGGGCTGAGGCCAGGAGACACCACCAGCACCTTCTGTGGTACCCCCAACTACATCGCCCCGGAGATCCTGCGAGGAGAAGATTACGGTGAGTTTGGATTCTGCAGCTAACGGGGGGGGGGCGATATGGGGGGGGGCGGTATGGGCAGACCGACACTATGCAGCTATTCTGGGCCCAAAAGTACTTAAAACCCTATTGAAGAAAATACTAGTGTTTGGCCAAAAAAACGTAAAATGTCCAAAACTTTTAGCTATTCTAAAATAAATGTCATTATTTTCAGCTTCAAATGTTCTGTTTTTAGGTTAAAAAACTCAAAATTTCAGTTTCAAAATGTTTGGCCCCATTATGGCCAGTTTGGGCGGGGCTAACTCGAAGGACCAATCAAAATGGATGAGGGTGGTAACTTCAGTCCCGCTGCGTTCACCGACTCACAGAACTGAGATAATCTGTCAGAAAATGTCTGTTTAATCTGAAGTCGTCCATAGATGGGAGTAAAAATCGGTTTTATTGCCTACAAACCGCACGTCTAACACATTTTGATTGGCCCTTTATGTTGGCCCCGCCCCAACGGGACCAAAAGTTTTGGAGATAAAAATTTCTTTTTTTTCAATTTCGATTTTGAAATTTCCTGATTCAAAAATGAAGAAAAAAAAAAGAAATGTAGATAAAAAAATGTGAAAGTTTATTTACTTTAAGTTTTTATTCTTTACTCAAACATTTTTCTGTATTTTAGAGCAATAATTTCATCACCTCAAGTATATTTTTATTATTTTTAAATTCGAGTTTTGACACCTATAAAACAGAACATTTGAAGCTGAAAAGAATTACGTTTTTTTTAGAAATAGACAAAGTTTTGGACATTTCTTTGGCCAAACACCAATATGTTTTTCAAAATGTTTCATTTGGGTTTCAAACGTTTACGGCCCAGAATCGCTCATACGACGCCTCCTTCAGGTCCGTTCTGATCAAACTGATGCTTTGAGACTCGGACAGCAGAGCTCTGAGCTTCTCCACCAAAGCAAACTTTCTGCATCCAGACTCCAGCTTCTCCAGAACCTGCCGTAAAAATAGACGCCTCCCTGGTAACCACGGCGATGTCATGGCGACCAGATCCTCTAAAAATAACAGCTGTCAGAGCGGTTTTACCTGCAGACTGAAGCTGACAGACGTGATGCTCTGAAGACTGAGGATCCAGATCCTGTCCTGCTGTAAACCTGCACCAGACCCCTCCTGCTTCTCTCCTGGGGGGTCACGCTTCGACTGGGCTCTGGTCCAGCTGTTTCCTCCGGTTCTCCTCGCGGCGTTTCCGTTCTCTCTCTCGTGAGCCTCAGCTTCATCTCTGACGGTTCTAGAAAACGTTCAAACTTTCGAGACCGCGTTTAGATTCTGTTCCTGAACACAGAAGCAGTTTAGAGAGAATCCTGTCGAGGTTTGTTGGAATAAAATCCCCACAGAGTCATGCCCCGCCCACTTTCCTCAAACGAACATGTATGTTTGCAGAAATCTGCAGAAAAGTTCCTCCTGAAGGTTGAGAGAATGTTCTGACCTCCACTCCGCGTATTTACTCTGGTTTTAGGTTTCTTCTGGATCTTTTTCATTCAAACTTTTATTTCTTTGTTCTGGTTCTGACTGGAAAGGATTAACTTAATCCTGAAGATTTGGTTTAACCTCAGGATCACAAACCTCAAGATTTTATCTAAAATGTCTGAATGAATGTTTTTACATGTTATTTTGCTTTTTTAAACCAGTTTTTAACCTATTTTTGACTTTTTTATTATTATGTTTATTATTACTTTTTTATTGTATTGTTTTAACCAGTTTCTGTGGTTGTTTTTTTTTACCTACATTTGTGTTTTTATTATTACTTTTTTATGTATTTCTTTAACTAGCTTTTGTGTGTTTGTTTTTTTAAACCTGTTTTTGTTTTTTTTCATTTTGTTATTTTTTTAAACATTTTTAATGTATTTTTTAACCAGTTTTTGTGTTTTGTTTTTACTTGTTTTGATTGTTTTTTTATCCATTTTTGTGTTTTCTATTATTATTATATTTTTTTCAATGTTTCTTAAACCAGTTTTTGTGTTGCTTTTTAACATGTATTTATGTTTTTTAAAACCCTTTTTGTGTTTTAATTATGAATTTTTTAACACGTTTTTGTTGTTTTTGCTTTAACCTGTTTGTTTATTTTATTTTTTCAATCATTTTTTATGTATTTCTTTAAGTCATTCTTGTGTTTTAAAACATACATTTGTGTTTTTTAACCAGATTTTGTGGTTTTTATTATTATTGTTATTTTAAAACATTTTAAAACGTCTTTTTTAATTACGTTTGTTTTTGCTTTAACCTGTATTTGTTATTTTTTCTACATTTCTAAATATATTTCTTTAACCCATTTGTGTTTTCGTTCCGTTTATCCTCCTCTCTGTGTTTCAGGCTTCAGCGTGGACTGGTGGGCGCTCGGCGTGCTGATGTTTGAGATGATGGCGGGCCGCTCGCCGTTCGACATCGTTGGCAGCTCTGACAACCCCGACCAGAACACAGAAGACTACCTCTTCCAGGGTGAGACGCCGTCTGTGCAGCGAGGAAACATGAAACACCTTCGTATTGACACCTTTGTCGCAGCTTCTCCGGGCGCCAGGCGCACGCCATCTGTTCCAGGAAATGTGTGAATGCGTCCGCCCCACTTCCTTTAAACCTGCTCTCAGACTGTGAGCTATATATGTGCAGGAGCGGCAAGCGGAGCGGCAAGCGGAGCGGCTCGGCTGCAGCCGCTGACGCCGACCTTGGCGCCGCTTCACGGTTACGTCTGAACTTCTTCTCCTGTTTTCTTGCAGTGATATTGAACAAACAGATCCGTATTCCTCGCTCGCTGTCCGTCAAAGCTGCCAGCGTCCTCAAGGGATTCCTCAATAAGGTAAGGAGGCGGAGCTTCACTTTCATTCACGTCTTCTGAATGAGTCGGTGGCCATCTTTGTTTCTGCAAACTTTCTGTCAGTCCGTGAGATTAACGTTCCTCTGAGTCGCTGATGAATCCAGAATGTTTCAACTTCTGCCTGGCTCTCTGCAGCGCCCCCTGCAGTTCGTTAATGGACTGTAAAAGAAAACGCAGCAGAGCCACCAGATCCTAATTGGTTAGAAAATGATCTTTATTTAGTTATTCCTGTAGAAAATGTAGCTTTCAAATATTTACATTAACCAAAATTTTAAAAAGTGATATTTTTCTATAAATAACTTTAACATCTTTAATTTTGACAGCAGCAAATACAAGTTCCTTTCAAAATAAAACACTGTGGAATAAGTTCCTCTTCCTGCTGCTGCAGATTTTGAATGAAAAATTCAAGAAAACCAAGTCAAACGGGACATTTTCTTTCAGTATAACAACCCGATGCTAGAGTATATATTAGAATGTGCTAACCTTTTCGAAGAATTAAAAACCATAAGCCCCCCTAAAGGTGTACTCCCCCCCCAGTGAAGAAGCTCTGCTCCAAAATAAAACTTAATCCAGTGAGTTTGGAGCCAAACGTTCGGCTGTTTGCTTCCAGAAAAATCACACGAAAAAGTGTCAGAATTTTCTTCTTTTCTGCTGCGAACCAGATTTATCCTGATCGGATCTCCAGGATCCAGAATAAAATATAGAAGACCCCACCCCCTTTAGCTTTAGTGAAAATCCCTCAAAACGAGACGTTGCTCTCAGTTATTCTAAAAATTAATAGAATATTTTTAAACATAAATGAAGAGAATCCCCCCCCTCAACACAACCATCTACTGATCAAACTGAAACAAACCCACATGTATTGATTCTTCTGTTAAAGTCTGATCTTCATCTCTGAATCTCTTCCTCTCCCTCTCGACCCCCCAGGACCCTAAGGAGCGTCTGGGCTGCCATCCTCAGACGGGCTTCGCCGACATCACGGGTCATCCGTTCTTCCGGAACGTGGACTGGGATCTTGTGAGCGTCTTTTCTGTCGTTCTGAAGGGGGGGCGGCCTGGGTTACTGTTGACAGTAAAATATTCCCGTATTTATGGGTTTCCTGAGTCCTTAAGGTCAATATTCCTGTTTACGACTTCCTGTGCCGAGAGTGAATCTGGCCGCCGCGTAAACGTGTCACAGCCTGCAGTTATATTTACCTCTGTGGTGTGACAGCAGCTCGGCAGGGACCGCCGTGACCTCTTTTCCCAGCGTGCTCTGGGGGAGGGACAGCTGGTCACCGTGTCTGGACAGATCAGCTTACCCCCCCCACCACCTCACAAACACAAAGTTTGAGCTGCAGTGCAGCCCCTGGCCTGCAGGGGGAGCAGCTGGGATCTGAGCAGCTTATCCAGGTTCAGTGATGGAGGCGGTTCTGGACTCATGATGGGTTTGACCTTTTTCTGTGATGTAAAAACTAAAATTCATTTTGATGATCACCTGCAGAAACACCTGGAAATGTTTGTAGGGGCTCATCAAAAAGCAGGAGGTCCTTTAGACCAGAGCAGAGGTCTGAATCCGTCAACACTTCAAGTTCATTTCTTCTTGACTACAAGGAGCCGCAAACTCCTTTAGAGACACAAGATGCTCATTTATTTAATGCTACTGCAGCTATTCTGATAAACAGGATTTTTTGTATAACTCTAACATAAATATGAAGAAAAAATAGCAGTTTAAAAAAAAAACTTTCGTCTGAGGTTTGCATGACTTCCTTTCAAAATAAGACGCCATGTACCATATTTGATGATCTTAATGCAGCAAATGTAGGAAATATGTCAGCAGTGAAAACAAAAACACATTTTATTTGACCTTTGTGTGTCTCAGCCATAAATTCACAGATCAGAACCAAGGACCCGTCCTGTGATTGATAGACCTCGAGGAACACTTCAAATCCTTGAATTTTTTAGAAATGGGAGATTTGCCTTTTCATCGATGTTCCTTAATAATTCCTTAAACTAATCTCCAACTGAGTTTTGGTGGCAAAAGGCTCTGATAATCTGTCAAAATGTTTTAGTGCAACTTTGATGAGGCTGCGTCGCTATTTTAATTTAAATAGAAATGTCCTTTCTATTGTTCTTTAACCAGAGAGCCACAATAGAGTCAAAGAGCCTCACGAGGCTCCGGCGCCTCGGGCCACAGACACCTGGTCTACAGGTCCACGGTCTTTTCAGATCCGGTCTGTACAAGGAGGAAGTCGGCGTCGGATTCAAATCAATCTTTATTTACAGAGCACTTTTCCAGTGAGTGTAGCTCAAAGTGTTTCACATCAAAAACATTGACAAATTCAAAAGACAAAGATAATAATTACAATAAAAAATAGTAAAATTTCTCTTCATCCTCTAAAATCTCTGCAGCTGCTTTATACTTGATTAGTTCACTAAATTAAACGTAGAATCCATTAAAATGTTAGATAACCATAACTGTCACAGCTGAAGCTAAATGATCAGAAACTTCAGCTTCGCCCGACGGTTACGGTGTGACGGAAGAGTGCAGAAAAAAGAACAAAAAAATCACTAATGATAATAATAAATATGAATGCAATGTTGGAACAACTTTATTAGCAACATCCTGATAACAGTAGACGGCATACTGCTTATTATGGTCTGTAGGAACGACAGTAAATCCATTTCTGGAGTCAGTCGTCTGGTAATTGCAGCTTTTATTTTGAAATCAGAATCTCTTATTCTGTTAACTCTCTTAATATGTTTGTTCACTTTTCTAACTTGGATGGTTTTTCCACTTGACGTGTCAGGAGCGAGTCGAATGTGTTGGAGAGAATTTGGTAGATTTTCAAAATAAAACTTCCTTCAGAATCTAAATAAAAAGGAGCAAAAGTAAGTCGTGGTTATTTTTCTCTGTGGCCCGGTACCAGCGGTTTCACGGACCGGTACCAGTCTGCAGCTCGGGGGGTCAAGGGCCTCTAGCTCCTCCTCTAGCTCCTCCCCCTCCTGCTGACTCCTCCTTGTCGTTGCAGCTGCAGCAGAAGCAGGTGGTTCCTCCTTTCAAGCCCAACATCTCAGGAGAATTCGGACTGGACAACTTCGACGCTCAGTTCACCAACGAGCCCATCCAGCTGACGCCTGATGACGAGTGAGTGCCCCCCCCCGTGTCTGAAGACTCAGGTGTTCATTTGCATATCTGACCCCGCCCCCCTCATGTTTTCTTTCAGGGATGTGGTCAAGAAGATCGATCAGTCCGAGTTTGAAGGCTTCGAGTACATCAACCCTCTGCTGATGTCTGCAGAAGAGTGTGTGTGACCCCCCCTGGCACTCGCACCCCCACACAGGTCCCCCCCTTCAGAGGGCCGCACACCTGAACTTTCGTTTGCCAAAAGCAGTTTCTGTTTCTGCCATCTCCGCCGCCGCGTGCCCTTAAGCCCCGCCTCCTCACCTGCCAACGAGGGGGGAGGTCCGGCTGAGCACCCCCTCCTCCCACCTGGTGGGGGGGTCAACACATAGTTTATTTGTACATAGAATCCTTTACTGAAAACGTCAGACGAGGTTTTTGCCGGCAGACCCCCCCCTCCCCACACGACCTTTCAGAATAAAAGAACCTGGAAGTTTCTGCGTGGACGTCCGCTCCGCTTTGAACGATTCCGGTCCCTCCTCCGGGATGAAGGAAGCTGAACGCTCTCAAACTGTGAATGAAAGACGCCGGGAGAGGACCGGAAGAGCCGGCCCGAACCCCCGCCGGACCAAACGCCTTCCCACGACGCTCCCCGCTCAGAACACGAGGACGCCGCCCTCCCCTAGAATTTCTATATTCTGCTGTTTTTCCTTTTGTAAACGATGCCTTTCTGAACCTTTTCTATTGTCATTCCATGTATTTTTGTTCTGTTCGAGGTCCAAACGGTTCTGATCCTGAAGCTGCTCTGACGCTCCAACCCCAAACAGACGAGGGGGGGTTACTTCCCAACACGCCTTGAAACATTCATTTAACCCCCCCTCCTTGAGAGAGCGGCCACGATGGCGCCCCCAGTCTTCCGGTCAGTTTGGGGTGCAGACGGCGTCTGCTGGATGGTTACATGTGGGTCAGTCCCTTCCTGTTACTGCGGCGCCCGACGGGACGCTCGTTCCTGTGGATGCTCCTCATCCTAAAGCTTTATATTATTATTAGTGCTGAATGGAAATGCAGTTGGCAAAATAAACGTTTTATTTCTCTGCCGTGGTAACAGCTGAGTCATTGCAGGAGCAGAAGGAGGAAAACGTCCAACTCGGACCTGAAGAGGGAAACGTTTTCCTCCTAAAATCTGAGTTTGCTGGAGGAGTCCTGCCGGACAGGACGGTTCCTCACAGCTTTACTGAAACAACCGAAGTCATAAATCCAGAGCGGATCAGAGAACCGGACTGGAGTGATCTCATCCATAAAAATACAGTTCCAGCTTCAACTAAATCAAATATGGAAGAAAGAGGATTATCAAGTAGACATTAAACAATGAATCAGATCCAGAATGTTGCTGTGAAATGACTCACTTTCCCATAATTCAGTTCAACGGGGCAACAGTTTGGTTTAAAATCACTAGAAACCAATGAGGGATCTGACTCATCTGAAAACGTTGGATGTGAGGGCCAGCAGGCTCCGCCCACTTTTACTCAGGCATCTGGTCAGTTTATAACTTGAACTAAAAGAAAAATATCCTTTTAAAAAAAGAGGATCATCAAGAAGATTTTAAAAAGAATCAGATCCAGATGGTTTCTCTGACTCTGAAGTCTCTGGGATTTTGGCTTCTTTGAGTCACTTCCTGTTTGGAATGCCAAGGAGGAGGAGTCACTCTGTCCAGGTGTCATATACAGTCGAAGGTTAAATCTATTTTATTGCATTTCGTGTTCCCCCCCAGAACGTCGACCTGCTGCTTTCAGGACGCGTTCAGCTCTGGGGGGGGGGTGTGGTTACAGTCATGATGCCCCGTTTTGGGGAGGGGCATGGACACTCAAGTTCTCCACATCCCTGCACTGCTGTGGGTGAAAGCGTTGTCGTGGTTACCATGTGGTCACTTTTTCCTGCAACGTTTTGGAAAACAGTTTTAACCCTTTAACTGCCCAAATTCATAAAGTTTGTTTCTGCTGCTTATTGCTTTAAGGGAGTGACACACACATCAGTGTTAATGTTTCCTGAAAGTGCTCCACTGTTTGGTTGAGCTGGTAATTAAAGGGTTAAGCTGAAGGTCTTTGAAAATCACTAAACTTAAGACCGGTTCCTGACCCAATCAGAGCTGGTACCGGCGGGCAGCTTCCTGCGCCCCGCCCCGACAGATCCGCTCAGAGCATCCTGTGAGCTGGAAGTCGTTCCCTCCTGGCTGGGTTGTAGAGGGGCCTCATCCTCCTGGGGGTCAAGGAGGTCATGTCTGGCGTCCTGGGCGCTCCTCGCCCTGACCTCGCGGCGTGAGTCTGCATTCCCATGCTGACGGTCCCCCTGGTGCAGAATGGGGGGTGGGTGGAGCCACGGCGTCCTGCAGAACGCGAGGAAGACGGGCTTGTATAATTAATGATGTGAGATGGAGGAAGAACGGGGCAAAAACATCCTGTTCTAATTGCAGTGATCTTGTTGTGGCTCCCTGAAGGGATTCATTAAGCAGCAGATGACTCATTCTCTCTGCTAAATGCTAGCTTAGTTAAACCCACAGCAGCTTCAGGTGGATCTGCTCGGCTCAGCTTCACTCTACATGGACTGCAGCTCCTCCTGCCCGTGAAGATCCAGTCCGGAATGTCTTCAGGACAAACGTCGGATCAGAACGATCCTGCTCTGGAGGGAAGAAGATGTTCACCAGCAGATGGAGGAAAATCCCAGCTGCTTCTGGTGGCGTCACCGTCACTCTGATGTGGGTCACGTTCAGCTGGTGCGACATTTGGAGCCGTCAGACGCTCCAAGTGTCCGACTTAATCCGTCAATTAGTTCCAGTTCAGTTTCTAGAAGAGTTTAAAAAAGCCTGAATGACCAAACATCTGCAGATGTTGAAGGTTAAAGAATGAGCTCACAGGACGTATGAGCAAAAGACAAACCAAACGGGGCGTTCCTCTGGAGGCTGAGCAGCTCTGATCTGGACATGAAATCTTTATCAGGAGACGCAGACAGGAGGATGCAGGAGGAAATGGGAGACTAGAGGAGACTAGGAGGAAGAAGGAGACGACAGGAGGAAGAAGGAGACGACAGGAGGAAGAAGGAGACGACAGGAGGGAGAAGACTTCAGGGCTGTCTTTAACATTTAGTTGAATTTGAATATTCCTCTCCTCCTTAGTACAACTTTACTGTTATGTTTTTTATAATATTTGTTTTACATTTCTCCAGGGACAACAGATGAAAAATAGCCACTGGGCTAATTTAATGTCCACTGTCCCAAAGAAATAAATAAAAGTGACATTTAAGAACACTTTTAAAGACAACAATAACACATAAAACCACAGTTGATTTTTTCCATTTTTACATCAGTGATTATAGTACTAATAAACTCATGTCTATAAAGAATATACATTATAATGACGCTTAAAGAATTATCCTGATGTTTTTGATAAATATTTTTAGTGTGTATTGAGTAATTTTGTGAAAAAGAAAATAGTCAACAAAATACCAAAATAACACAACATGATTTCAGGAGCTGGATTTAAACCTATTTCCTTCTAATGAAAATAAATTCTGTTATGACAAAAGATTTGTTTATCCATGGAATTTCACTGACAGGAGTCAGGAGTTTCAGCAGTAGCAGCTTGTTGGTTTGGTACATCGATGAATACGAAATGAGTTTTTTATCATCTGCTCCAAAGAAGGTGTGCTTGCTGTTTTAATAGTTTAGTGTTTATAAATTAAACTTAAATAATTAATGACTAAAGAAATAAAAGTGCAAAAAAATACACATAAACAATTAAAAGACAAAAAGAATAAATGGCTAAACAGAACATTAAAATAAATAAAAAGCATATATTTTAAAACAGGCACAAAAAACTAAATCAAATATAAACCAGTTCATGTCACTGAAAGTATCCACATATAAATACTGTAAACGAATATTTATTTCTACCAACTAAGTCATTTTTATGACCAGTGAATAAAACGTTGTTGACGTGAGGATCATGGACGTTAGCATCGCTAGCTTGCCGCTAAAGCTCAGAGCGCGCGCTGCTACCGGGGAAGAATTGGACTGAACCAACTATGGAGGGGTGTTCCGCACGTGAAATGGAACATTCCAGCGGCCGCACAGTGAAAATCAATCGTATTACCGCCATTTGATGAGACGGATTTACTACTTAAGAAAATTCCGTCGTTCTACATTAAGGGTTTCAATGAATCTGTGGCTTGAAACGTATTTCTATTCATTCTCCACACGATAAGACAGAACGTTGTCACCTGCTACAGTGACGGACTGAAACGCCTCTTGTTTTCTCTACTCACTGGCGGCGCTAAAGTGGAGCGGCCCGCCGGGAAAAGTATCCTGATTACCCAGCATGCCATTGGTTTTAGCCTCCATGATACAATGCTCATTCACATGGGACCATGACGACAGTTGCTGACGTCACTCACGCGAGGTGAAGCACCGACAGAGAGTGACGTCACCAGAGTGTTTTAGATGTGTAGGCACGTACAGAAGGATGACGTCATATGACATCATCTCCAGAGACACATACAGAAGAATGACATAAAATGATGTCTCATCTACAGAGAATTATGTCATTTTATGTCATCTGTGAACGTCAGAAAAACCTTGAAGTACGGCGAGATTTCATATGGAAACATCCGTTACGGTTACAGCAAAGACCTTCCAAAGATCTCAAGGGTAATTTCCAAGCGAACCAACAGCCATGAAGTTTTTTAGAGCTATCAGATCCTTGATAGAATTCATCTGTGGGCCAATCAGCCAGTCGCTGGTCAGCTCCAAAACACTGAGAAGACTCACTCGGAGTCTATGGAAACTATTTAGGAGTTTGTTCAAACGTGGAAACACGTACAACCTCCTAAACGATTCCATCTCAGGAGAACAAGAGGAAAAACCTCAAACAGAAAAGAAAAACAAGGACACCGTCCAGGAAATGAAGACGCTTCTGGACAAGTTTGTCTGCTTGTCAGACAACAAACCCACCTACACCTCTGCAGGAGACCACCTCAAAGCTGCCCAGGACCAAAATGCAGTCCTCCAGGAGAAGCTTCTGCAGCTGAAACTAATGATCCAACAAGAGGAAGCTCCTCTGATGATGACTCTGGGCATCTCTACTGATGAATACCAAGATCAGATCCAGGCCTTAGAGCAGCAAAAGGAAGTCCTCCAGAAAGAAATAGAAGAGCTCAAGAGGAAACGCAGTGAAGAAGCAGCAAGGAGGATTGATCTGAAATACCTTGATGCACAAAAATGTGAACTGGAGGGCCAATGCCAGCACATTCAGGAGGTTATTCAGATCCACAGCGAGCAGTATGAAGTTGTCTATCCTGAAGAGATCCAGGAGATGAAAAGTCTGATCCTTTTCCTCAAAGATGAAGTGGAAATCCTTCTAGAGGAACAAAAGGAGGTTGAAAATTCAAGACCAGAAAGTAAAGAGCTCCAAAAAGAATCCCATCAACTGATGAAAGATGTTGAGGATCTGAAGAAGAATAACTCCGACCAGAAAGGGGAACTCGAGGAGCTTAACTTGGACCTCCTTGAACGACAACAAATACCGGCCAAGCTTGAAGCTATAAAGAAAGAACAGGAGTCTTTAAGGAAGGAAAACTCTGTTCTGATGGAGCAGATTTCAGAATGCAGATCCAAGATCCAGCAGACAGCTGTTCTGAACAAGCCTCAGCGTCCTGCTGGAAACCGCTGCAGTTTTATACCTGTGTTAGCCAAAAGATTAGGACAGAAAAAGCAGGTTTCTACAGACGCTGGAGCGACCGAACAGCCAACAACTGTTCTGAAGAAGCCTCAGAGTCCTGCTGGAAACCACTGCAGTCGGATACCTGTGATAGCAAAAAAACCAGAACCTACAAAGCAGGTTTCTACAGACGCTGAAACCACCAAACCACCCAAAACTGAAGTGAACAAGCCCCAGAGTCCCGCTGGAAACCCCTCAAGTCCAAAACGCAGAGGTCCGATCATTAAAAAACCAGAACCAACAAAGGTTTCCAAGGAATCTAGAAAGATCCAAGAGCAGAAGAAACTCAAGGATCGTGAAAGAGGTTGGAGATAGACGCAGCAGAGACAGAACTTCTCTGTTCTCTGTGACTCTAGAAGTTTATCAGGACTGTGTGCTGGGATTAGATCCAGCAAACTCAAAGTTGAATGTCTGTGTTTTTGTTTTTAATTGTAAAGCACTTCAAGCTGAGAAGAATGTGAGAGGTGCTTTTTATTAGTTAGTTATTAGTTAGTTTTTTTAGCTTAGTTGTAGTAGGAATATTTTTACTTTTTTTTTTAAATGTACGTTTTACTCTGGTAGGCCTGTGGGTTAATGGGGGTGGGGGGCTGGGTTTTTATTTGAATTTCTGCGACTTTTTTTAATTGTAAAGCACTTCAAGCTGAGAAAATGAGTAAAAAAAAGTCATAATGTAAGTTTTATTTGATTTAGTGATGTTTTACTTTTTTATGTTATTGTTAGCCTTTATTTTTAAAAAAGTAAGAAAAAAAGTTTCTGTTCTGTGCAATCAAAAGGCTGGAAATATATAAAATGTTTATTTTAGACTGTAGGTGATAAAACACAACAGAAAGATTTTAGAGATTGTGACTGTTGTAAAAGTGGTTTAGTAAAGATGAGTTTGGAGTTCAGATTCAGTGAAAATCTGAACTTCTTCTGTAAAATGAGTCACCAAAATGGGCTTAAAAAAGGGGCGGCGCTGGTTAGTTGGGTTGATGCTTCGGCCTGACTGACCCATGTCTGCGTGGGTTTCCTCCGAGTGCTTCGGTTCCCCCCACCTGTTAGAAGAACCGTTCTTTGGTTCCTGATAGTTTAGATGTGCTAGAAGATTGTAAATGATTAGTTCCAAATATAAAGAGGCCGAGCGGCCTTTGGGTTTCCTCCGAGTCCTTCGGTTTTCCCTCCCAATTGGGTCAAAAACAAATTTTCCCCTCCCTGAATCGCCACCTTACCGTGGTGGAGGGGTTTGAGTGCCTGAATTTACCCCCAGGAGCGATTTAGTCACCATCAGAAGAAGGTTCGGACTCCCAGTGGGTCCTAACCTTCATCTGATGGTGCAGCTCCTGGGGGGGTCGGGCAGGACTAAGGGCGATTAAAAAAAAACAATGTAAACAGAAACAGCTAATATCCAGTTTCTGAATCTGAAACAAAAGTTACAGATGACATCAAAGTCATGTTTGAACTAGTTTTTTTTTTTTAACAATAAAGTTCAAGTTTAAATAAAACTAGTAAATGTAACTTTGAATATACAACAAATTAATTCATTCATGAGTTCTTCACTTTTTGAGACAGGTAGAGCAGTTGACCTCTGATCAAAAGGTCACAGGTTTGGTTCAAGATCCACTCCAATGAAAATTGGTGAATATCCATCATCCATCATCCATCCAACCATCATCCGTCATCCATCATCCATCCTTTCAGGGTCGCGGGGGTGCTGGAGCCTTACAATGGGTGAAGGCGGGGTTCACCCTGGACAGGTCTCCAGTCTGTCTCAGGGCCTCAATCACACACCCATCCACTCTCACATTCACACCTAGGAGCAATTTAGAGTCCCCAATTAACCTATGAGGCATGTTTTTGGACGGTGGGAGGAAGCCGGAGTCCCCGGTGAAAACCCACACATGTACAGGGAGAACATGCAAACTCCACACAGAAAGGTCCCAGCCGGGAGTCGAACCGGGGCCTTCTCGCTGTGAGGCAAGAGCGCTAACCACTGCACCACTGTGTGGTTAGTCGACCATTACAATAATCGTTAGTGGCAGGTGCCAACACTAAAAGATTGTCTCCATTGTGATTGTGGTGTGTATTATTGTGCTGTCTTGTTCCTTTTCAGCTGTGTATATCTATAGTTTAAGGTCTTTTCTTGTGTTTTACAGCTGTTGTTCTCTCTAATTGTTAGTAGCCTGAGATGTACGTTTTTTCTTTTACTGTCTACTCGTTTTCTGTTACTGTCTTTTAATGTTTCTTTTGACATTCTCACCAGGAGACAACAGATGGAAAACAGCCTTCTTGGCTAACTCTGGCTTTTTTAAAATCATGTTTAATTTTTAATCATGTGTTTTGTTTTAAATTGCATTGTCCCCTTTCTAAAAATAAACCAAACTAAGCTCTAGTGTATGACAGAATGAATCCAAACATCAGTCTGTGGATGCAGAAACATCACCAGAAGGACTCCAACGGGCCATACAGAACCAGCAAACAGAACCACAGGATTCTCCTGAAAGCGTTCTGGAAAAGTCTCTGCAGCTCCAGACTAGAGTCTGTCTCAGGCTAGAAACCAAGAATCCTAATTCTTCCCCCACCCCTCCAGTTGTAGGGGCATTTGGAGGGGTGGGGGGTCTTAAATTGTCATGTTAAAATCCCCCTATGATAATTGCTAGATTTTAAAAAAGGTTCCCGGTAATTTTTCAATGTTGATTATGACTTTTTTTTTAACCTAAATATCTTAAAAAGTCATTTTTCATGTTGATCAGAAGCCTGTTTCCAAAATCTCCTCCAAGAGGGCGTGGCTTTTGGGTGCTCCGCCCCTGATCCGCCCCATCTGATTATGATAGCTCTGTATCTCACTAGAGTAAATCTTGATAAAAACATCCATCAATCTTGTAGGAAGGAAAGCAGGGAGGAAGAAGGAGATGACAGGAAGAAGTAGGAGACTAGAGGAGGAAGTAGGAGATGACAGGAAGAAGTAGGAGACTAGAGGAGGAAGTAGGAGATGACAGGAAGAAGTAGGAGACTAGAGGAGGAAGTAGGAGACAACAGGAAGAAGTAGGAGACTATGGGAAGAAGTAGGAGACTAGAGGAGGAAGTAGGAGACTAGAGGAGGAAGTAGGAGACTAGAGGAGGAAGTAGGAGACTATGGGAGGAAGTAGGAGACGACAGGAAGAAGTAGTAGACAACAGGAGGAAGTACAAAACTACAGGAGGAAGCAGGAGACAACAAGAAGAAGTAGGAGACTCGAGGAGGAAGTAGGAGACGACAGGAAGAAGTAGGAGACTAGAGGAGGAAGTAGGAGACTAGAAGAGGAAGTAGGAGACTTCAGAACCACCGGGTCACTTTAAAACCACATGAGTGTTTTGATGAAGTCTGAATGATGGTCAGGCGTCGGCGGTGAGCAGCCCGTGAGGCAGCAGTGGGGGTTCAGAGACAAAAACCCTGAAGTTTCTGCATCTTTCCATCACTGTAAAGAAGACTCCTTCTCTGAGAAGATCAGCTGACGTCCTGAGAACACATGTTGTGGTCGACCCCCCTGCATGTCCCCTCTCCGAGCATCATTGCCTCAGAATTACTCAAACATCTGCTGAACACCTTTCAATATCTCCCATCGATCCCGGAGCAGATGTATTAAACCACTGTGAGGTGTCCCCCCCAGGGTCCACTTAGTACCGAGTCCAATAACAGTCCGACAGACCGCCGGCTAATGGAGACTCCTATCAGAGCGCCGCCCCCCCGGCCCGGTCCATGCCGTCCCTCAGCTTTTCAAAGCTCTGATGAACAATCAGCGGTGCTCTCATTATGGCACATATGAGATTCATCGACTCCCCGCCGCGCGGCCGACTGATGTTATTACAGGAAAATCAATGTCCCTCTTGTTGTTCTGTGGGCTGGGGGGGCTGGGGGGGCACATCTGCTTTCATAATACAACTGCTGACCTTGCTGTCAGAGGCTGAGCCAGAGAGGCCGACTGTTGTTTATCAGAGCTTTATCAAGCCTGCGCTCACAGACATCGGGGGGGGGGGCTCTGGCATAAATAAATGATTTATTCTTCCACTTTGGAGATCCGCCGCTCGCTTTATTTACCCAGAATTCCCGGGATCCCTGAAAGCACCTCCTGGATGACCTTTTGACCCCTCATAGAGGTCAATATGGTGGTGGTGGTGGTGGGGGGGGGGGTCATTCTGTCATCTTTACATGAACGTTGGAGACAAATCTTCAGTCGATTCCTGCAGGAGACGAGGACCGAGGTCACGTCAGCCGTGCAGCTGCAGGGAAAACTTTAGAAAAACAGATTTTATCTGCAAATACAATCTGTAAGTTTTTATTCAAAAAACATTTGAATTATTTTAGTTTATTTTGAAATAAACCAACTTCTAAATATCACAGAGTGAACAAACGCTGGACCGTCCACCATCTCTCTACGGCAGCCCAGGAGGGACAAACCGAGCGTCCACTCTGGAGGAAACCTTCTGAGCTTTTGTTTTATGGTTTGAACTATGAGGGAGAGTCTCTGCCGAAGGTTTCTAAATAAGAGAAAACCAGGAAGGCCGAAGCTGATAAAAAAACCTTCCAAGGACTCAGATACTGAAGAAGTCATGAGGTCTGACACACTTTTCAGATGTTTGAACAGAAAGACGTCTGCAGAGCTCCGTATCGTCTGAGCCTCAAACGGGAGTCTGGAATGTAAACATGAGCTGCAGAAACACCTTTAGGTTGGATTTGATTCAACAATCATCAGACATTTTCCTTTAGATGTTTAAAGCTTTACTTTCTGATGAGGCAGCATTTATTTGCTTCGCCAAACATTTTTACTACTTAGAAAATAATGAATATCAAGCAAAAAGCACTGAAGCATCATGGTTATCGAAACCAACCAAAAAAATACAATTTACACACAAAGAAAACTTAATATTAAAGTGATAAGAATTCCTCACTATATATGTATGTATACAGAAACACAAATTTACTAATACATAATTAAATGATAAAGATATCAACTATTTAACATACATCATTTTACAGTTTTATCAAATAAACAAACGACGTCTGTATGAACATAAAAACGTTCTTAAATTATAATATTTAAAACACTGAATTCACTCTGGAGTAAAAATACATTTAAGACACAAAATAAAATGTCTAACATTCAGATCAAACAATATTCACACCTTTAAATGAATTAGATTTTTAAAGTCACAAAAAACAACCGTACTTATGTCTCTGTTACTCTATTTTGACATTTGACTATTGGATTATTCTTTTTTTTTGTTTATATTTGTATCTAAATGTCACTACAGAGTAAATGACAGCGTGCACTACAGCGCGTAATTAATAAATTACACCTTTAGATTGATTCAGTTTTTTATGTTTACTATTAGGCTGAAGGTCAAAGTGCTATTATTGTTAAGTACTACTTTATTAATACTAAATTAAGCTTTAAAACATTTTATTTAAAGTTGTTGGATCACAAATAAATCAGAAAATACGTATAATTACTGCTGATTTTTAGTCAAAACTTTTACGTATTTTTCACAAGTTTGACTTTTCCTGAAGAACATCGAGTTTTTTATGGACAGAAAATTAAAATCTGATGTTACTTAGAGTACTTTAGTGTTTTAGAACCAACAAATACTCCGATATTTTCATGTTTTCATTTTCTAAACGTGATTGTATCGCTTTGATCCTCTGCGGTTAAAGTAACGCGTTACAATCCGAAAACAGGATTACTGGTGAAGACCAGTAACGGGGGGTCACAGTGATCCAGAATCGAAGGTTCTTCCTCGTTCTGCCCCCCCCCCC
>NC_050528.1:1067422-1068534 GCF_002922805.2 Oryzias melastigma
TGCGTGTTCGTGCGCAGCCTCAGCAGCTGCAGGAAGACGCGCGCGCGCGCTCCCAGACTGCGAGACAGACGCGCAGACAGACAGACGGATCGACAGACGAGACACCCCCGCATAGTTTCCGTCAGCGGGTGACGTCTCCGCCTCTCTGCCGGGCGTGCATGTGACGTGCGGGGCTGCGCGGAGCTGAGCGGAGCGTCTGGTTGAGGCTTTTCCAGCGCAGAGAGGACCAGAGGCGGGAGGCGCGCGGACGACCGTCACGGCTCAGGCGAGTGTCCGGCGGGAAGCGCGCGGGGCTCCGGCACCGACGAGCGGCCGGGAGTCTCGCTTCACCGGAGGAGGGGGGAAAGCTAACGCGCTTTAGCCGCCCGCGCGGCTGTCCATCCGCCGCTAGCCGCGCGCTCCGCTGCGGTAACCGGCGGAACGGCCTCCGTGCGGGGGCAGCGTCCCTCACGAGGCTCGGCGGGGAGTTCGGTCCGAACCGGGTCAGTCCGCGTTACGGGTTAACCGGGTTAAGTTAGCCTGTCTGCGCCCGGGGGGGCTGCCTTTGAAGCCGTTTGTTTCTGTTTGGGCTGCGGGAGGGGGGGGTCCGCTGGTTATTGAAGGACCCCTTCCCCCCACCCCCCGTTTTAACGGATTTCCTCCCAAAATGTGCTTTTCTCCGTTCGCCCTCAGTCCTGTCTGACAGGATCAGGCTGACCCCCCCGTTCAGCGGACGGAGCCCCCACCGGCAGACTGGAGTGCAGACAGTGAATGTCATTACCGGGACTGTCTGCCGGGGGGGGGGGGCACGCGCCATCCCTGCGGCAGCGGGGAGAGCTCCTCCGGGACGGGGGCTCACTGCGGGAGTCCCGAGACCGTGACCCCCCTCTACCGGGAGGGGTACCGGGGGGTAGACTCCGCCAACTACCGATCGCGTCATTCCGGAAAACCCCGCAGACCCCCGCAGCTGCGGCGGGAGCGTCGCGCGCCCCGCTTTGATGCGGGACAAACCCGCTTCTAAACACAGGAGATTCAGGATCACGCGGATCCGCCGCAGCACGAGTGTGTGCGCGCGTGCGTGTGCGGGAGCGGGGGCTCCTGCTGTTTACCTGCTCCGGTTCAGTGAAACCTGA
>NC_050528.1:1068602-1071798 GCF_002922805.2 Oryzias melastigma
TTTCTTTTAATAATCGGATTTCCTGTTAAATAGTCCGATTACTGGAATGATCTGAATACCGGTGTGTGTGTGTGTGTGTGGGGGGGGTGTTCTCAGTCAGACGGTTGAGCTTGTGAATTGAATTTAAAACTAAATATAAGTGTCGTCTCCCCCCCCCCTGCTGTGTTCAGGCCCAGAAGAACCAATCCCGTCATGACCTCCAGCCAGAAACCCCGCCTCTCTTGAGAAGCCTTCAGGCAGTAGCGGATCGGTGGTTCACTACGACAGCTGTGGCGATGGCCGGCCCCCAGACCGGCGTGAAGACCCCCTTCAAGGACCTGACCTCCTTCAAAGGGAACCTGAAGCGGCTGTACCGCGAGCGCATGGAGGACGCCCCCATCAAGAAGAGGGTGATGGCGGAGATCCACATGAAGCGCCGCTGCTTGGACTCCTTCCCCAAAGCTCCCAAAGTGAAGCGGGAGCAGGAGGAGGCGCTCCGCGGCATGGACGTGGACGTGGACGGCCGCTCCGAGCTGCACGCCGCGAGCGCCGCCAAAGCCCTGGACCTGAGTCCGGGACTCAAACACACGCTGGCACAGTTCACCCTCAGCAGCCAGAGCTCCCTGGGGGGCCCGGCCGCCTTCTCGGCCCGCACCGGCCACGAGCACTCCCCCGCGGGGCTGCCGCCGCTGCCCTCCCCGCCCGTCCTGGGAGGGGGGCCCCTGCTGGTGCCCTGCGACAGCTCCACTGAACTCACCCACTCGCTGCTGGAGGGAGAGTCCATCTCCTGCTTCGTGGTGGGGGGGGAGAAGCGGCTGTGCCTGCCGCAGGTGCTGAACTCGGTGCTGCGGGACTTCTCGCTGCAGCAGATCAACACCGTGTGCGACGAGCTGTACGTTTACTGCTCCCGCTGCGACGCCGAGCAGCTGCACATCCTCAAGGTGCTGGGCATCCTGCCCTTCAACGCGCCGTCCTGCGGCCTCATCACGCTGACGGACGCCCAGCGGCTCTGCAACGCTCTTCTGCGCCCCGGCGCCGTCCTGCCCCCCGACCCCAGCGGGAAGCTGTCGGTGCTGAAGGAGAGCGAGAGCAGCTTCCAGGTGGAGCACCAGTGCCTGGGCAAGTGTCAGGGGCTGTTCGCGCCGCAGTTCTACAGCCAGCCCGAGGCGCCGTGCATCCAGTGCGTGGAGTGCCAGCTGCTGTTCTCGCCGCCCAAGTTCGTCATGCACTCGCACAAGTCGCCCGACAAGCGGACCTGCCACTGGGGCTTCGACTCGGCCAAGTGGCCCTGCTACCTGCAGCTGGCCCGGAAGTACCAGGGGACCGCCGAGGAGCCCAAGCTCAAGCTGCTGCTGGACGAGGTCAAGGACAAGTTCAGCTTCCCGCCCAGGAGGGCAGCCGACAAAGTGAGTACGCCGTTGAACCGCTGAACACTGCCAGAACCCGGAACCGGTTCTGAGAACTGGGTTCTGTTTCCACCCGGTGATCAAAGGTCTCCCAAACGAAGGGTGTAAGGCAGGGGGGGCAAAATCCAAACACACTGGCAGGCATCAGTATTTGCAGCTTAGAGCAGATCTCCGTCTGTCAGACCAGGTTAGACCATCTGTCTGCAGCTTAACAGAACCAGAACCCTCATCAGGTCTGCGGGTCAGCCAGAGTTCACGCCTCATTCGCCGCTGTCCTCCACCTTGATGAGACAGCTGGGTCATAGTATGCTAGCAGGAACAATAAAATGGTACGATCCAAAAATGTGTTTCTGATACTTTATCATTAATCATTGATCCCTGTTGCCTAGCAACCAGCAGACAACCGTAGATCCATGAGCAGCTGCTAACATAACAGATTTGATTGTTTTGTCTTAACGTGTAAAATGAAAGAGGTCAGAACCTCATCCTCCAGGTTGTGGGCGGAGCTTGTGAGTCTGGTTGCTGTTGCAGCTTATTTATTTGACAGCAGAGGAAACTGGAGCAAAGCTGGATTATTATGGGCTGTTTTTGCAGGTTGTGGGGAAAGGCGAAGGGGTTTGATGCTGTAGTCAGGGTGCACGGCGTGCGTGCGTGACGATAACTGCAGGCGGCGGTGACACATCTCTGGTTTTCCGTCTCACACTTCGCCGGCTCTCTGGAGTCTCACCACAGTCTGAGGTGTCGTCTTCTGTCTGCCGCTCTAGCCTCCCCCCCCTCTTTGGTGTTTTTATGTTTGAGTAGAAAGTTACCCAGAATGCCGCGGGAGATAAAGGCTCAGGAATCTGAAGGAAACAGGTGATTTGTGGCGTTTGGAGCATCTCCAGAGCAGAGGAGTGAGCGAGCAGGAGGTCACCCCCCGCCCCCCCTCCCCCCCCGTTTCTGCATAGTGAAAGTGCTGAGGAGGAAGTGAGGCGGCGGACATGTCTGTCACCCTGAACATCCCCGGAGTCGCCGTGTCCAGCCGCCTCGCTGCTGCGCCGCCGTGACTCATACTTTCCACATCCCAGTGGATGTTTTGGAGCCCCGCCCCCCCAAAGACAGAGGTCTTCCTCAGTGTTGGTCTAACCCCGAGCGCCGCTCCTTTTCCCACGAGCCCTTATTTACACTCCCTGTCAATGCTCACATTTACCAACTGTTGGGTTTCTCTCCGGAGCTCTCTGGACCTCAGAGCCGGCGGCGTCCCCCCCCCCCCCCGCCGCCGCGGCGCGTCCTCTTAGAGCCGTTTGAGTCGAGGCCCTCAGACTGCAGGACCGGACTCCATAATCCTCACTTTGTACCGGAAAGTTCTGCAGATGTGAGTAAACAGAGGCAGACGCCGCGGACAGACAGCCATGACTGGACCTGTTCTTCGGCGCTCTCACGGCGTTCTGGTTGAAACTGTGAGGAGCTGAAGGTCACCTATAATTACAGATGACACATCAGACGGTGTTTTCCGATTTCTTAGAAGACAGGAAGCTGTGAACGGGGAGATTTGACTCCACTCACTTATGAAACTTCACTGCATGCAATCACTCTTGCATAACATATAAAAAGTCCCGAGCGCGGCTCATGGCGGCTCACGGCGGCTCACGGCGGCTCACGGCGGCCCACGGCGGGAGACGCTCCTCCTGCAGGGCTCGGTGCAGGTGAGACGTTTTACTGCTGAGGGTCTGGATCGGGTTTGAACCCTCGGCTGCAGCAGTGAGGCTGCAGGTGTGTCTGGATTCATTGGTCCCAACAGGGAAATGTTTGTTGTTTGGCTCCGAGTCAGA
>NC_050528.1:1071972-1072268 GCF_002922805.2 Oryzias melastigma
GTCTCACTGTCTGGCTGTTTTTACCATCTCTCTCCTTCCTCTGTTGTTGCCTTCTTCCTGTCTGTTCTTTTGACCTTTTTCTTTGCACTGCAGCTTCATACTCTGTCATTTTCTGGTTCTACTGCCCACTTGAAATGAAACAGTGAGACAGGAGAAAGAGGGTGAGACAGGAAGTAGACGAATGACCCAATAACCACATTGCAATAAAAACACACTCGCATCTGCCAAAACATGAGAGGTCACCGACCATCGATCACGCTCCCCGACCTTGATGGATGTCTGCAGTGGCAGACAGA
>NC_050528.1:1073083-1080227 GCF_002922805.2 Oryzias melastigma
CACACACACACACACACAGTGTGTTTGCATGCCAGCAGCAAGAATTTAGCTTTCCAGATTGAGGGGAGGAGCCTCTGCCAACAGTCAGCCCCGCCCCCAGGAGTCAAAACATGAGCAGAGGAAGCAGTTTGAGCAGATGATGCACGTCTGCGCTGAGTCAGCTGTTCAGATGAAGACGAGCTGCAGGGTCTGCAGGAGCGGCTGTACGCAGACAGACGGTCCTGCAGCCGGCGCAGCTGCACGCAGACAGACGGTTCTGCAGCCGGCGCAGCTGCACGCGGACCGGCGCAGCTGCACGCAGACAGACGGTTCTGCAGCCGGCGCAGCTGGACACGGACCGGCGCAGCTGCACGCAGACAGACGGTCCTGCAGCCGGCGCAGAGACTGCTTCTGCATTAGAGGCTCCTCTCTGGCCCCTCCCCCAGTGGCAGCGCTGAATAATCACTGTATAAAGGAACAAATATTCTCAATGCCACATGACATGCTACAGGCCACGCCCCCAAACATAAACAGGAAGTCCCTGTGGGCCGCCTTCTGGTTTTCCAGAATCCTGCCGTATCTGCTGCTGATTACCTGATCAGGTGTGTTTGGCCATCAGGAGCTTCAATTGGAGGTTGGCTGGAAAACATGTTGGACACTTCTGCATTAAAGCGTCTCCTGAGGTCACCTGGAGGTCCTTCCTCCAACATGGCGTCCACACGCAGGAATCGAACCCTCTGCACCGCTCAGTGGCTGCCCGGCGGAGCAGCGCCGTTACTTTTGGCTGGATTGGATTTTTCACCAAATCAAAATGCAGAAATTTGCGTCTCTGAGCTCTGACGAGACCCATCATCAGATGCCGGTGGCGTGACGGCCTGAGGGCCTGACCCTGAGGGCGCCGGTCGGACCGTGACCTTGAGGCTGGCTGATGGAGGCGCCACGCTTCTCCGTTCTGATGTTTTTTTCAAGCTGTTATTCCCACCTACCGCGCTGGCGCTCATGGGAATCATGGCGCTCACATGCAAACACGCCGCCTTGTTACATCACATCACTGGGGGGAGGGGCTCGCTCAGGTGTATCCCTGTGGTTTCCCAGCATGCTTTGCTCCTCACAGTTCGCAGCACTCTGACCGGCAGACGAGTGAGAGCTCTTCTTTATTCAAATGCAGAATCTGGTTGTTGACGGTGGCGGGGGCTCAGGTGATGCTCCTCGCCATCCCAGAGGAACCAGGGGGGTCGGTTCTTATCTGCCCCTCAAGCTCGTCGCTCCTCCTGCTGCAGCTTTTACTCCAACAGCTTTGCTGCTGGGGAAACGTGCCCCCCCCCCAGAGCTTTATTAACCTTGACTTTACCCTTCAGAGACCGCAGCGCCGCCGCGGTTTCACGTTGCCCCCCCCGAACCTGCTGCTGTGACTGGGCCGCTCTGCAATGACGGGCATTCATCTGAGCCGGATGGCGGCGCCGGCCTGCACCGCCGCAGTGACTCACTGCTTCACTCCAGCGGTGCTAAGGGGGGCGGGGGGTGGGGTGGGGGGTCGCAGCAGACAGCCGACCTCCAATTTGAAACGCAGTGAAGCGGAGCGGCTCACACCTGAAGACAGACCGGAGTCTTTCAGAGGCTGACGGCGTGCTGAATCAGACGGATGAGTCACAGGATGCAGCCGAGGATGCGTCTGCGCTCCTCCGGCAGTCAGGGGGTCGCACATGCACGGCAGGAGGAGGAGGGGGTCCTCCACCCACCGCCGCCGCCGTCCTGCTGCATGAGTCACGGAGCTCCACGCTGCTCCTCGATTTATCACCTGTTTGATCTTCGACCAGGTGTGTTCGCTTAGAGCTCTGACTCAACTGTAATGAGATTTCCCAACGCAGCCGCGCAACCCCGGCTGCTCCTCCAGATGAAGGAGTCCGGGGGTTAAATTGACTTCAGGAGTTTGTATGGAAAAAGCGGAGGGAAGGTCACGCTCGCATTTGCATCGTTTGGCGTTTGTGAATCAGAGTCTGCTCCTGCAGAGAGGAGCAGCAGAGGAGCTCCTCCTCCTCCTCCTCATGGAGCTCAGCCGGCCAGGCACTGAAGGGAAAAACATCCCCAGAACAGGCCCCACCTCCTCAAGGAGGACATTATGGGATGTTCTGACATCAACTGAGCAGCTTCTGAGGGTTTTAGTGGATGCTGCTCAGAAAGCAGGTCGGCCTGTCTCCATTTTGTGATTTCTGTGTGGCTGGCGTGCTGACAGCCTCGCTCAGCTTTCACTCTGCTTAGCAACGCTCGCTCCCCCGCCTCCCTCACTCCCCTCTTGTCTCCAAGCTCTCCGACTTGTTTCATCTTCCCAGCCGTGAGTTCTTCCTCACGGAGAACCGCCGGCTCGGCTTCAGCTGCACTCTGCAGCTCCGACCTTTACGAGGAGCGTCCTTTCAGACGCTCACAGCTGTTTCAGAACCGCTGTCTGAAACTCTGGAGGATTTCAGGACGACTTCATGGAAACAGTGGACAGAGTTTCTCTTTAGTTTTAACCCTTTAACACCTGAGGCGTCACCGGTGACGCTTAAACACAAAATCTTTAACATACTGTAACTTTTCAACCGTTAAAATTATGTGTTAATGGTTGAAAAGTTAGAGCAATTTAAAGAACATAAACGCTGGAGCTCCGGTGTTAAAGGACACTATTTGGGCTCTATTTACAAAACGTGTCGATTGAACATGTTAAAATTTCAATTATTTGCGCCGAAATTCCATTTTCTCAGCTTCAGAACCCACTGGAATTGCGTCAATTGTGTAGTTATTTTGCTGTTGCCGGAAATTTCCCCGGTATTAAAGGGTTAAAGCTCACATATACACACACAAAAACATATATTCTTACACGTGCTACATAGTGAGGACCAGGAAAATCTCCCGAGAAGTGAGGACCTTTCTTTCTGCTTCATTTTGTACATGCACACACACACACACACACACCCACACACACCCCTAAACACTCTCACACACATATATACATACCCACACACATATTCCTGCAGTTACTACATAGTGAGGACCAGCCTTTCTGCTTCATGTACACACACACACACCGTGGCCCAGATGAAGCTCAGATGACGAGTACAGTCATCTACAGACACGACAAGGCCCCACTGGCCTCATTCTCAGTGGATGCATCCCCGGGGGGGGGCGTGGCTTGTTCTCGTGTCTGTTTGCTGGCAGGAACTGCGTCATCCTCCCACATCAGTGTTTGATGGGCCGCCGTTTGATGGGATGTCGTGTGTGTTTGTGTGTGTTCACTCTCATAGGTGAGCCCCAACAGCTTTAGTAATTATTCTGGATGGGGGGGTAAGGGAACTGGGGGAGGAAAGTGGAGCGCGCACGCTGAGCGTCTCTGCTGGAGACCGCCGCTGACACATATACAGCGACTTCAGAGTAACGAAGCTGCTGGTTAAACAGAACGACAGATTCGTGGTAGAATCCTCACTCTGAATCAGAGCAAAGCCTGAAGGACGTCGGCGGCGCTCAGCCGTCTCAGGTGCTGCTGCAGGTGAACATCTGAAGGCGTCTTCGGAGAAGAACTCCAGCATTTTGGAATGATGCTTCATTCTGACCTCATCGATCAGTTTGTCCTGTAGGTCGCGTACAGGGATCCCTCAGTTTCATCACTCTGATGACCTTCAGCGGCTTCATTTGTCCTGTTGGTGAACGTGAGGCAGGTCCTTGAACAAACGGCGCCCGTGGAGCGGCGTGATGCGTTGGCGCCTCTGCGTTCCCTGTTCTGCAGGTTGCAGGCAGTCTGCATGAAGCCTGAGAGCTTCACCATGGAAACCTGAAGGAGGGAAGCAGAAGGAAAGTATGAGGTCACGTTGTCTTCTCCAGAAGTGACTCCCGTCCTGAACTAGCCCCGCCCCTACCTGATATTTCCTTAACAGAATCCTCCTAAAACAACGCCACAACGACGAGACACAGCAGCTCATTAAAATGATGAATTTGGGCTCATTAAAACAGCTTAACGTGATCCACACGGCTTTGCAGACAATCTAAATATCACAAACACTTGTTAGCATACCTTCGTAGCCGTAGCGTCCTCGGTAACCGCCGTGCAGCACGCCTCCACCGTACCAAAGAAGCAGTAAAAGTGTCAGATGATCAAAATCGACCAGAAAAATAAAAAGTATGAAGAAGTGAAAAATCCTGGCAAGGATTTCCAAACTAAGGCACCTCCATCTTTCTTTATTTTGACCTGCCCGTAACTGTTGGCCAATGAGTGAAGAGATCTTTAGTCACATGGTTTTGTTTACAAGGTTTGGTCAGAAATCTCCGGTAGACGGCAGTCTGAATACAGACCAAACGTAATCTTCAAGACTCGATCTGAACCAACAGACTTTTCTAGTCTGAAAACACCCTAAATATGTTGGTTCATATATTTATTTTCTCTAACAACCACTAGAGGGCGTTGCAGGTGTTTGTATCGGTATTTGTTATTGACAGAAATCCAGGAGCAGAAGCATCGTCCTAAACAAACATGGACTTTTTTTCTGATTTGCATCAAAACATTTTTATTCTTCTTTTTATTTTTCCCGCCTCGCGGGACAGGAAGTTGTCAAACAGGGTCACGGAAACAGAAGTAACGCTGAAAGCGCCATCATTCAGACGCGGCTCCTGCAGTCGATGGTGAAGGTCACCTTACTGGGAGAGTGTCTGAAGGATCTCATGAACCCCGACATGGAGCGATTAAAAACTGTAACTCCTCCCACATCCAGCGGGGGCGTGTAGTTCATGAAAACGTTTTTAGACAACCTTAGAGCATCGAATGTGTTGAAGAAGAAGCAGCAGAAGAGGCTTCTGAGAGAGCAGAAGAAGCATGGATTAGATGTATGAATCGTGTTCAGGACGATTGTTCTGAAGTCTTACACTTTTCTCCCAAAAGTGCGACTTATAAATGATGTTTCTCTCCTTTATTTTACTTTTTTTTACTTATAGCCTAAGAAATACAGTCAGGAAGGACTTTGTAGAGCTGTTGATACAACAGTTGAGTGACTGAACACAGTGTCCTGTGTGTGTCTGTGTGATGTTATCAGTGTCTGGTATTTCTCTGTCTCCATACTCAGAGGTGAGTGTTTGTTTCTGTGTGGGGGTGGGGGTGGGGTAGCAGACAGTCGGCTGCCGTCTCCTGGTTTGTTTTGGCGCCGTGCCGACCGCTTTACTTCCTGTTTCCCCGCGTCACCTGTTTGTCTAGCCATCCACCTGTCAGAGCGTTCATGGTCTGGTTCCTCTGCAGCTTTATTGCTGCTTATCCTTCAGGTCGAGGCTAAAGTGGAAAAACAAAGTGATCCCGGTTCTGGAGGACGATAAGCTTCTTGTCGGACGAATGTCGTAAACCGTTTGCTTATCGGACAAAAGCAAAGCTGTAAAAATCTGTCGGCTTTTTATTGGTTTGGCTTCTCCAGACCTCCAACAAATGATTTTTTGAGGTAATTCTTCACACCAGAGTCTGTGTCAGAACCCTGAGTCCAGTAAAACCAGAACCAGAAGAACCAAAGCTGTTTCTGCTAATGAACACCTCCTCCATGGTCATCCATGGAGGGGAGGGGGTGAAGCTTCTTCTGGGTCAACCTGCTCCTCCAGGAAGTATGTTCAACTGAAGATCTTGACACGGCAGGAAGAAAGGAAGTGATCAGGAAGTAATCAGGATGCAGACAGGAAGTTGACAGGACGCAGACGGGAAGTGATTAGGAAGCAGACAGGAAGTGATCAGGAAGCAGGTGGGAAATTGACAGGAAGCAGACAGGAAGTGATCAGGAAGCAGGCGGGAAGCAGACAGGAAGTGATCAGGATACAGATGGGAAGTTGACAGGAAGTGATCACGAAGCAGACAGGAAGTGATCAGGATGCAGATTGGGAAGCAGACGGGAAGTGGTCAGGAAGCAGACGGGAAGTGATCAGGATGCAGATTGGGAAGCAGATGGGAAGTGGTCAGGAAGCAGATGGGAAGTGATCAGGATGCAGATTGGGAAGCAGACGGGAAGTGGTCAGGAAGCAGATGGGAAGTGGTCAGGAAGCAGATGGGAAGTGATCAGGATGCAGACGGGAAGTGATCAGGATGCAGATTGGGAAGCAGACAGGAAGTGATCAGGAAGCAGACAGGAAGTGATCAGGATGCAGATTGGGAAGCAGACGGGAAGTGGTCAGGATGCAGATTGGGAAGCAGATGGGAAGTGGTCAGGAAGCAGACAGGAAGTGATCAGGATACAGACGGGGTGCGTCGGCCATCTCCTCTGACCCCTCCCTGCGTTCGTTCCTTCGTTCCAGCCTCAGCGGCTGAAGCGCAGACGTTCTCTCAGCTGTTTGTGGATGTAGGTCCATCAGATTTGGACTTCTCAAACTCAGCTGCTGATACCATGAAGAAGTGTGAGGAAAAAGGCAGCGACACAAACATGTAGGTCTGCTGCTGAGGAATGACCCCCCCACATAGATAAGACCCCATCAAGCCTGTGTGGACCTGCTGGGTTCAGACCTCAGGGATGTTCTCATGATAGATGTGGTTCTTAAGTTCTCTGTCGTTCTGATCTTCAAGGATCTGAACTGGATCTCTGTCGGTTTCTGTGAGGAACATCTCATGAGTTTCTTCTGTCCTTCAACCGTCTAAACCAGCGTGTGCATGTATGGAGACAGCATCTATATTTATAGCAGTCTCTGCGTGTGAGGAGGTCATGTGACCACAGAGCGGAGGAGCTGGAGCTCCTGTGTCGGTTTGTGTCAGACTCCTCCGCCTTCAGCCTCGGAGGTGTAACGTCCAGCCGGAGCAGAGAGGAGATGAATCCAAAATCCTCTCCGTCTTCTGGTTCCAAATGTCAGGCATCGACAGACAAACGCTGGAGCGTCTGATAAGATCTCAGAGGTTCCTCAGGAAGTGTCTCCTCCTCCGTGTCAGAGTGGATGCTCCTGCTGCTCCCTCCTCTGCACGAGCGCCTGCTGCAGAGACGTCACGTGCGCCGCGGCCCGGCTCTGGAAGTGGGTCACTGAAGGAGTTCACATGGCGGCGGGCGCGTGTCTGCGGCGCTGATGCGTGTGGGCATGTGCAGACGGCGACAGACTGCAGGTGATTAGGAGCAGCAGGGCAGAGTTCAGAGCGCCGTGGGAGGAATCTGGGGGGGGGCATGAGGAAGCTTTCATCCTTGGGGGGCAC
>NC_050528.1:1080923-1106016 GCF_002922805.2 Oryzias melastigma
CGCGGCGCTGCAGTGCTGCCTCTTGGATGGAAAAAAGGAAAAACCTCCAACCAGGAGTGTTTTCAGACGGACGAGCCCCCGCCCCCCCCGGGCTCAGTCCCACCTGCAGCGGCTGTCCTGCATGCTGTGACACATCAGACATGTCTGTGGGGGGGGCGACATGAAAGCAGCTCTGCAGATTTTAATTGCGTCCTCCCTGCAGAACCAATCCTGGTTTCTTGGTTTTATTGTGAAAATATCAGACATCCTGTTTGCAAACTCCTAGGGAGCTCCGCCTCCACGCTGCTGAGGTCGTCTGATGATGAAGACGTGCTTCGGCGCTGAAGACCCTCATGTCTGTCACGGTCTCGCTCTCGCCGTGTCCTCCGTGCTGAGGTGACCTCACTGGAAATTCCTCTGACCTTTTCTGGGTCTCAGACTCTACTGGTCTCCTTTGTCTGAGCGAGTCCTCTTCAGAATAAAACGCCGCTGTAGCGGTCAAGCAGCTGCTCAGAGCTGTGGCGCCGAAAAGGGGGGGGAAAGGTGGCTGATTCTAGGGGCCCAGCCTGAGGGGGGCCCACAAAGGCCTCTAATGTGCCTCTGTGTTAGGGGCCCCATAAAAAATGTCATGGGGCCCAAAATCCATATCGGCGTCCCTGGCTCAAAGCTCAGGTAGATGAACACGGATCATCACACCTGCATCACATCTGGACCCGTCCAAACAGGACAGCTGCTCCCTTTGAATCTCTTTTATTTTGAAAATAGCGAACAGCCATATATCCTGGGTGACTTCCTGGTCCTTGTTTTATTTTGAAAATCAGATCTCTGAAGAGTTTCCTAAACATGTTTGATGCAGATTTCTCTGTAGAAGACGAGTAACCGTCTTTCTAGGGTGACTTCCTGTCTCTGTCTGACCTCTGACCTCTGACCTGTCTCTCTCTCTGTGTGTCAGAAGACGGGGGAGGAAGAGGAGGGTCATCTGAGGAAGAGTTCTGCAGATCTCTGCTCCGCTAACAAGCTGGACGAGGCCGAACCTGCCAGAAAGGTAAGTCGAAGCCCCGCCCCCGACCGTCTGTACCCCCCACCCCTCCCCACAGAGGTCAGCCCTCACACACTGTTACACCCCCCGAACTGTGTGTGTTTGTGTGGTCATCTTTGTGACATTCGCTTGTGTCTGAAGTCTTTTGTGTTGCTTTTGTGTTGCAGTCATGTGTTTGTGCGCTTTGTGCTCCACAGGGGAAACCGTCTCCCCCCGCTCTGCTCTACAGCCGGGTCTTCACAGACATCAAGGAGGAGCCAGGACACCCCACCCTGGTCCATCCCAGGTACTGCACCTGCCCTGCTCCTCTCCGGCTGCTGACACCCCCACGCTCAAAATCAAGGGCTAAGAGTTTAATGAAAAACGACTTTTTAAATTCTTTTTTCTGTTGTGTTTTACTGTGATGTGAGCAGACCTGTATGGAGCTGAATTAGGGCCAAATTTATTTGAAACCCCCCAAAAAAACAAATTGAAAAAACGTTGGTGTTTGGCCAAAAAAAGTGAAGTGTCTAAAACTTCTTTCTGTTCTATAATATGTTTAATTGTTTTCAGCTTCAAATGTTTTTTAGGTTTCAAACTCAAATTTTCCATTTTAAAATTTTCACTTTACAACTTTTTTTTTGTTTGTTTTCGAATCTGAACATTTCAGTTTCAAAAAAGCGTCTATAGTGAAAAAGGTCTCCCAGTTCGAACATATTTCAAAGGAATGAGGTGACCCGTGTAACAAGAGACGTTGATTTTCCAGGTGTTTCCATTTTTTGTGTGTTTTTTCTCTCTTGAGCCACAGTGGGAAGCCACCTTTGAATGCAAATGGAGAAAATTATAGGTAGAAACGTCATTGTGAACAATACAAATGTTAGAATTCACATTTATGATTTTAAGTTTTTATCTAACTTTGTAATTTTGTATGGTACTGATTTGCTCTAAATGTTAATAAAACAAGTAAAAAAAAGAAAGTGGGAAAAAAGATTGGAAAAAGTAGTTTTTGAAAATGAAATTTTGAGTTTTGAAACCTGAAAAAAGAACATTTGAAGCTGAAAATAATTAAGTTTGTTTTAGAATAGCAAAAAGTTTTGGACATTTTTTATTTTTTTTTTGGCCAATCACCAACATTTTTTTTCCATTTGTTTTATTTGGGTTTTAAATAATATTGGCCTTAATTTAGCTCCATAGACCTGTGGTGCTGAGGCTTCTGGGTAATGGAGTTAGGCGTTTTTTGTCTCATAGAAAAGCAGATTTAATGCTTAAACTCTCACACTCAGTCTACCTGTTTTTTTCTAATTTTGCCCCCCCCCGTCCTGAGGAAACCTTTGTTTAGAAACGCCTCACCAGAGTAAACACGTTAATCCTGCAGGGATTACAGCCTAGAATTAGGGGTTTATGCTGCTGTGGTTGATGAACTGAAGGGGGGGGGTCACCTGTCAGCCAGCCTCGGTTCACAGACAGTACCGGCTCTACTGGGCTGTCAGAGTTGGGCACTATTTTTTGGAGGGGAGTGTCAGCCCCCCGCCCCGGTGTTGATGCAAACGGGAAGTCATGGCCTGGTTGGAGCTGTCATGTGGACCCCCACCCCCCCACCAAAGAAAACAGATCAGCTGCTGCATCTGTATGTCATGTGACTGAAGGACCCGCCTTTTCTCTCCCCCCCCAGTTACTACCTGTACACCTACGATAAGATGGTGGCCCCCAACGTGTCCCTGCGGAGGGAGGCGGAGATGAACCCCGACATGCTGGGGGCGCTGCTCAAGCAGCACTACAGCCGCAGGAACCCGGACGAGCCCCCAGTTGGTGAGTGAGCAGAAGTGTTTCTACATCCATGAAAGTCCAACAGATTCCAGATCAGCTGGAAGTTCTTCAGCGATGATGGAAACTGAGTAAAGTTCAAGGAAAAACATGAAAGAAGAATAAAGAAACGTGACGACATTTAATGTTAAGAAACTTTATTAACTGAACGATGAAACACAAGATGCAAAGATGTCATTGTATTAAAAATAATGTAGCACACAGTGACCCCCCCCCCCACTTTGATAGCGGCGATAAGCCCCGCCTCCCTTCATCTTTCCACCCTTCAAGCAGCCGTCTCCTCCTCTTTGATCTCTTATTGAATGTAATAGATGCCTCCAACGTTTTTCCCATGATGCACTTCTCACTCAGAGGTTCCGCGGTGGGACGGAGCAGGAGTTAGCAGAGCTCCCACACAAACGCGGGGGGGCGGTTCCTGTGCGGGGGCGGGTGTTGCGGAGCGTCGGTGGGGGTGCGCGTCTTGTACTTCCTGTCTCTTAACCACTTCTCCCGTCCGTCTGGCTCTCCTCCTCAGATCTTCACGCGTCCCCCCCCCTCATAGAGGAGGCCAAGTCCCACGGCGCTGAAGCCGCCTCGGCCTCCGAGTGCCAAACCCAGGCAGTTTCCATGGAAACCAGCAGCCCCGTCTGCAGGAAAGCCACCCACATCCCCCCCCACAGCCCTGCAGCCCCCCCTCTGCCGCCGTTGTCCTCGGTAACGGAAGCAAAGGACACGAGTTCTTCCGCATGCGGCGCCGTGGCGGCTGGGGGGGGTCCGGAGGACGACAAGGACAGGATCGTCGTGGAGATCATCCAGATGTACAGCCGGCAGCAGGAGAAGCTCAACTCCACGCTGCACAAGCAGCTGCAGCTGGAGATGGTGAGCACGCCCACACGCCGGACCGTGACCCCCCAGTGTCTGTAGCTGCTGGGGGGTCAAACATTCATTAAAGAACGAATAAGAAGAGACCCCCCCAGGAGTGCTCATGGTGCCAGACTTTGGGTCGGCTGCTGGTCCTGACTCGGTCTCTGATTCCTCAGGAGCTGGAGGCGCTGCGGGGGGGCGAGGCCGCGCGGCTGCGGGAGCTGAGCGCCGAGCAGCGGGAGCTGCGCAGCGAGCTGGAGGCGGTCCACAGCGAGCAGACTCGGCAGCTCAGCCAGGCACGCCAGGAGCAGCTGGAGCTGGAGACGCGGCTGGAGCAGCTGCGGCAGCAAGCCTGCGCCTGCGAGCCGGGGGCCCAGCGCCAGCAGGAGGCGCACTACGCCGCGCAGGTGAGGGGCGGGGCCAGAACAGTCATGCAGGTGTTCCACTGACCGTATCTGAGAACTGGACTGAGTGAAGATTGTTTATTTTCGGCTTTAAACAAATCAACTTCATTCAGTCGGATTTTTTTAACAATGCGGACGCCGCCATGTTGGAGCCAGACACCAGTAAGCTGTGATTGGTCGGAGTCGGTCTGAGTCATCGTTTCTATGACAACCACTCTCACCAATCAGGAGTGAGTTTGTTGGAAGGCCACACCCCTACCCCTTGAAATAGAGCTGCACAACATCTGTCGATCAAATATTTGGGCCAGCAGGCTCCGCCTACTTTTATGAGGCATCTGATTGGTCAGTTTATAACTTGAATAACTTAAAAATATCAGAAAAAAATAATGATAATCAAGAAGATGTTAAAGAGTGATCCGGCCCTCAGAGTAATTCTGTGTTATTATTAATGACCTGAAGTTATCTTGTGATCCTTATCTGTTCGCTTTTTGGACTATTTTGGTATTTATTAAGATGTTTTACTCTGTTTTGGAGCTTAACTATTTCAGCTACATGCTAGCTGTTTTAACTAACCTATGTTTTTATTTTTTGTATTTTAAGGCTAATTTGTCATTTAGCTAATACTTTAGCTGGCTATCAGCTTCAGTGTTTTTAGCTATCAGTTTCAGCAAATTCAGCTTCCAGCATTCACACTAACATTATCACAGGTAGTGCTGCATATCTAGTTCATAATTATGCATTTTGGCCCCTTGTGTGATTGACACTGACACCTGTGGTCACTGCGTTCCAAACAAGTACTTCCTGTTTCAGTCCAGTTCTCTCTATACAGTCAGTGGGTTTAAGGTGGACTCCCTCAGACACGATGACGGTTCTGCACGATCCTTCTAAGAACTGAGTGTGGGTTTTGGCGTTCGGGGGTTTCTGGTGGTTCTCACTCTGAATCCCGTCTTCCTTGTGCCCCCCTCCCCCAGCTGTCGGAGCTGCGTCACCGGCTGGAGCGCGCCGAGGCCGACCGGCAGGAGCTGCAGGAGGAGCTGCGCCGGGAGCGGGAGGCCCGGGAGAGGCTGGAGTGCACCATCGCCCAGCTCAAGCAACAGATGGCACAGAACGGCCTGATGGGAGGCAGCCCCTCTCCCCCTCTCACCCCCTCCACCGGACCCCCGGTCACCCACTCCTCCCCCTCCTCTTCCTCCTTGGCTGAGCCTCCGATGTCTGGCCAAAAGTAGCTGCTCCTCCTCCTCCTGAAGCAGAAAGGAGCTTTTATCTTGTGCACTCCCCCCCCTTCATTTCAGCAAAGAACTGACTTTTATTTTGAAATTTGACTTTTCTTTCTACTTCTCTCTGAAAACAGTATTTAAAGATTTGTGGGCATGTGCGTTTGAATTAACTTATAGTTTCTACTGAACAAACAGCTGCTTGACAGACAGGAAGTGACCAACCAATCACTGACTCCGTTCTGTCCCCCCCCCCCCAAACTCTGGTTTTCCTGGAGTGAGAGACTTGCTTTTGGACGTCGGCCCCTCCCCGACTGAACACAGTCTGTTTTTCTGAGCTCTTTAACCAGCAGTGACTGAAGATCCCGTCAATCATCAGGTGTCTCTGGAGAAGCCACACCCTCCAGGAGGCGGATGTGGGAGGAGCTAACAGTGATGCTTGAAGTGACTGTTCTTTTTCACCCCCCCTGAAATATTATGGTCTGGATTCCAGACGGATTCCTGTCCCCCCTCCCTCATGTCGTCACTTGAACCAGTAGCCACGCCCACATTAGTGCCAAAGCTGCTTTTCTTTACCCGAGTGAGGCCGGCCCCCAAGTAGCCCGTTTTCTGCCTGGATGAACAAACATCCTCATCCAGGCAGGCTGGAGGGAAGGGGGGGCACTCAGAGGACAGGACCCCCCCCCTTTTTGTTTCAGAATGAGGGCAGCTGCTGTCGGGGGGGCCCTCTGCTCACCCTCGGGTGACGTGGCTCTGACCCCCCCCTCTCACCCACACAACCCCAGCTCCGCATCGGGGGGGCTCAGGAGGACGTCCAGCCCTACAGAGCGGACTTTTATGGCGCCGGTTGCCGGGAGAAGGCGCGGTTTACTGCAGCTCCGCCTGTAAATAACGGCGTGGTGGGAGTGGCTGAACGCTACGCTTTCTTATGCATCTGCTACTAATGCAAACTGACAGACATCCCACTGTGCTCCATCCTGTTCAGAGGAGCCCCCCCAAAGAGCGGGGAGAGGTCCTAAAGCCAACCCCTAGAGTCCTCCGACGTCCAGCAGACCTTTATTCTAAGAAGATATTTAACACATTAATGAAAGATTTATATCTCTGTAAATACGGTAGTCCTAATATATGAGCTGTTCTTCTCTAGATCCTCCTTTTCATTCGGACCAGAACCGAGGCGGCCGCCCGCCTCCTTCTTTTATACACAAACCGTCTCCTCAGACGTGGGGAGTCGACGAGTGGATGTGGGGGGGGTGAGGGGCACGGTTTTCTCAGCCAAATAGGAAAACGAGACTCGGTCCCGCCCCCTCCTCTTCCTCCTCTTCCTCCTCTTCCTCCCGTCTTTCTGAACTGATGCAACTGTTCTGTGGATTTTATCATAACAGAGTTTTTTAAAGTGTAGTGTAAGCCTTTCCGCTCTTGGTTAAAGCCCCGCCCCCAGAGCCGCGCCGCAGAAGGTTGTGTGCATGTTTGTTGTCATCCTGTCTCACAGCCACACTTTGGTCTGTTTTTAGCCGCAGAAATGATTGACAGACGTCAGGACGCTCTCATGCAGGAATCTGAACCGGTGCTTTTTCGCGGTTATCCTCCCGCCAGAGGGGGTCTGAGAGTACGCCCTTTGTGTGGGGGGGTCGTTAACCGCTGACTGAAGCAAAGACAGAGTCTGAATCAGTATTAGTGAGAGTTCACCATGAGCAGGCGTAGAGAAATATCTCTTTTTGCTCTTTTACGCTGACAATAGTTTGCATTTGTTACGCTGGGGGGGGATTTCGCCAAACGAAAACTTGTTGCAGAATACTGGCTTTGCCGTGGGGGGGCAGTGATGGGGGCGGACCCCACTCCTCACTGTTTACTGTGTTTCCAGATAAAGATTTGGTTGCTGGACAGACCCCCCTCCCCCCCGCGGCGTCCGTCTCCGACCTTTCAGAACTTTGTTGCCAATACTACAGTGTGATGAGAGTTTTGTTCTTGCATGAATAGAGACACTGTTCTCCTACCTCATGTTGTGATATAAGATGTTTTTTAAACAGAGGACACTGCATCCAAATGTCCACCATCCATATTTACTAGTAGACCACGTCCCTGTAAATGCTCTTAGCCGATACCTCAGTTGTATTTAGTGTTTGTTCATTTGGGTTTTTCCTGGTTTCAGATCCTGTAAATAAACTCTGTATAGACGATGAACTTGGATCAAATTCAAGTAAAGTTCTGTAGTGTCAAAGCCGCTCGTGTCCTGTGTTTTTATCCTCTGAAGTTCTTCACAAAGATGATTATGAAGAGAAAAATCATTAAAATCAGGTCTGAGTCCACTCCAGGAAGGAAGGTTTCTACAGAAAGGAGCAGAAGGACACGCAGGAGCTCTGCAGAACCATGCAGGTGAAAGAGGAAGCTCCCTCACCTGGACATGCAGAAACACGCCAGACGGAGAATGAATGGTGAATGATGGAGACCTTCACCTGCAGGAGCTCGGAATGACTCTGGTGACAAACAAAGCTCTAATTCATCCAAAGCGACAAAGTTACTTTTGAAATAATTTAAACTTTTTAAATAATTCTGGAGACACTTTGTGGCAGCAAATAGTTTCCAGATCTCTCTGCTAAAAAGAAAATCATATGAAAGAGAACAGATCTTTCTGCTCAAGAATCTCAAATAAGAACTTTGAATCTCCTTTATCTTTTACCCTGAGACCCTCAGACTCCAGAGAACAGGATGTTCTATTTTCCTCCTCTGCGGATGCAGTTCCTAATCTGTCCAGCAGGGAAAATCACGGCGCTGTGTGATAAAGCCGCACCGGGCATGCGCACTGAGTGAAAGGTCACGTGCCCAGCGGTCATGCTGTGTCCAATATCGACACTTTAAGGTGTTTTTACCGTCCCGTCGCCCCAGAATAAAGCCCGGGAGCGTCTCAGACGCAACAGGACCGTCTTCCGTCGACACCGGCTTCTTTAGAAAGAGTCTGAAACGTTCCTCCGGTTTGTTTAGAGGCTCGGGAACTATCGCGAGGTAACGAACCCCGGGAGCTAACGGTTCCCTCTGTACCGGGTACCTGTGGTCTAAAACGTCTCGGTGTTTATGGCATCAGCTGAGATGATGATGTTTGTTTACTTTGCATTTTGGTTTGTTTTCAGACGGATACAGTTTGACGTCCTCGCGCTCCGACAGTAAAGCAGATTGTTGATCAGAATGATGTAATCTGGGAGAATTAACCCGAGATTCTCCACCGAACCTGAAGCGGGATTATTACATGACAACGAGGCAAATTCACCCACAGTTTAACCCAACGTGTTCATATATATCATCAACATGTCTGATGTTTAACTCCTCCTCCCAAATACAACAAAATATTCACATTTTAAAACTGCGGTTATTTCATAACTTGTTTAAGTTTTTGAGTTTTAGAGTCTGTTTTACATCATTTTTATTCCTGACTTTAATGCTTTGGTATCATTTAAGTGCAATGACTTGATAAAAATACTTAGTCAGAATGACTAAGGAGGTTTTTATTGAGCGGACTTCCTGTTTTAGTCCTGACCCTTTTAGACAGGTCATCATGAAGTGGACTTCCTGTTTTAGTCCTGACCGACCCGGGTCATCATGAAGTGGACTTCCTGTTTTAGTCCTGACCCACCCGGGTCATCATGAAGTGGACTTTGGTTTAGTCCTTCTCCTCCCAGGTCATCATGAAGTGGACTTTGGTTTAGTCCTTCCCCTCTCAGGTCATCATGAAGTGGACTTCCTGTTTTAGTTCAGACCCTTCTGGGTCATCATGAAGTGGACTTCCTGTTTTAGTCCTTACCCTCCCGGGTCATCATGAAGTGGACTTTGGTTTAGTCCTTCCCCTCTCAGGTCATCATGAAGTGGACTTCCTGTTTTAGTCTAGACCCCCTAGACAGGTCATGAAGTGGACTTCCTGTTTAAGTCTAGACCCTCTTGGGTCATCATGAAGTGGACTTCCCAATTTAATCCAGCCCCTCTCAGGTAGTCATGAAGTGGACATATTTTTTCAGTCCAGACACCCTCTTGGGTCATCATGAAGTGGACTTCGATTTAGTCCTTACCCTCCTGGGTCATCATGAAGTGGACTTCCTGTTTTAGTCTAGACCCCCCCTAGACAGGTCATAAAGTGGACTTCCTGTTTTAGTCCGGACCCTCCTGGGTCCTCATGAAGTGGACTTCCCAATTTAGTCCAGCCCCTCTCAGGTAGTCATAAAGTGGACTTATTTTTTTTTAGTCCAGACACCCTCCTGGGTCATCATGAAGTGGAATTCCTGTTTTAATCCAGACCCTTCCCGGTCATCATGAAGTGGACTTCGATTTAGTCCTTACCCTCTTAGGTCATCATGAAGTGGACTTCCCAATTTAGTCCTTACCCTCTAAGGTAGTCATGAAGTGGACTTATTTTTTTTAGTCCAGACACCCTCCTGGGTCATCATGAAGTGGACTTCCTGTTTTAGTCCTTACCCTCCATGGTCATCATGAAGTGGACTTCGGTTTAGTCCTTACCCTCTCAGGACATCATGAAGTGGACTTCCTGTTGTAGTCCTTACCCTTTTAGACAGGTTATCATGAAGTGGACTTCCTGTTTTAGTCCGGACCCTCCTGGGTCATCATGAAGTGGTCTTCCTGTTTTAGTCTAGACCCCCCTAGACACATCATAAAGTGGACTTCCTGTTTTAGTCTAGACCCCCCTAGACACATCATAAAGTGGACTTCCTGTTTTAGTCCGGACCCTCCTGGGTCCTCATGAAGTGGACTTCCCAATTTAGTCCAGCCCCTCTCAGGTAGTCATAAAGTGGACCTATTTTTTTTAGTCTAGACGCCCTTTTAGGTCATCATGAAGTGGACTTCCTGTTTCAGTCCGGGCTCTCTGAGAGATGTCATTATGAAGTGGACTTGGAGTTTTTGTCCAGATTCCTTACTTTGGTTGCTTCACACTGGAGCCACATCCTTCAGAGATTTTTTTCATACTTGGACTGTAAAAATGTGACGTTGATGAAACCTCTGGTAAACACACCTCAGGTGTTTCCAGGTATTAAACAGACCTTGTGTTGTAAAATGTCATCATGTGTGCCCCCCCCCCCCCCCCCCATGTCCCTGTGTACGCCTGGTTGGGACTCAGTCATGTAGAGGATGAATCAATACAGAAAAGTACACGTTTCAGGGTTGCTGTGTTCAAACAAATGTTCTGGTTGTTGGTGTTAAACTGCTTCAGTTTCAGTAGAAACTTTCTGCAGATGTTTGGTGACCTTTCACCTGTTCTACCTGTGAGCAGTGAAGCAGTTTGCTGCTTTAAAGCGCTTTATTTTTGAAGGTCTAACTTCAAAGCCAAACTTTTCCTTGAACACACTTCCGTGATGCTTCCTGTCAGGATGGAGAACGCCACCGGCAGCCCGCCATCCAGGCCGCTGGCCGCGCCGGACAGGAGCGGGGTCAGACCCGCCGCCTCTCCGGATCTTCACTCAGACTCACCCCCCAAGCACAAGGAGCGCCCGTCTAAGTCGCCAAGGAGACGGCGGGAGGGGAAGCGGTCGCAGCGGAGGGGGGGTGGTCACGAACAGCTGCTGTGGGAGATGGAGCGGCGGAGGTTGCCAGGCCAACAGGAGCACGCTGAAGCCTCCGCTCCGTCGTGCGACGCAGCGGAAAGTTCCCCCCGGAGGTCAGAACGGCAGGTTCCCGGCAGGTTCCCGGCGCTCCGGACATGCTCTCACCTCCTCTGTCGTCTCTCCCGCCCACAGAAGAGCCCACTTCCTGCATGGACCGTACCCGGCCACTCACTTCGGACCCAAAGCCTGCATTCTTCCCAACCCCACGTCTGTGATGTAAGTCTCTCTGAACTTTACGCAGACCGGCGCCGCGTCCAGGACGTTGACTTTGGAAGCGCCGTAGCTGCAGATAAGATAAAGCCAGAGTAGTCGGATTGGCTGCTCGGTTGATCGGGACGGCTCACGTGTCGGGACAGACCACCGACCCAGTCGCCTGATCTCAGGCTGAACGTGGTCTGGAGAAAATGCCCATCATGTGTCACAAAAAGAAGAGGTAAAGAAAAGCTTTTCTTTGCTCTTCTTGTTTTTGGAGTTTGACCGGATCTCCGGATCGTTCCGAGGAGTTAATGAGTGACGCAGCAGAAGGAAGAAACCGAAGCGGTTACTCCAGAAGACGCTCGTGCAGCAGCAGAAACACCCCCTCCACCTTCCGCTGCGGTGATGCCAGCACCTGCTCTGTGTTTCAGGCACATCCAGGACCCGGCGAGCCAGAGGCTCACCTGGAACAAACCTCCCGTCAACGTCCTGGTCATCAGGAAGATCCGAGACGAGAGCCTGGTGGAGCCCTTCAAGCAGCTCTGCAGGTTCCTGGTGGAGGTACGGAGGAACCCCGGAAGGTTCTGCTGGTCTTCATAGAAACGGGAGCATCAGTCCGCGTTTAATCAGGGGTCCCCAAACGACAGGCCCGCGGGCCGGATCCGGCCCTCCTCCACATTTGGGCTGGCCCCCCCAAACACCATAAATCTTTTCTTTTGGTAACCACATAGAACGTGACTTTTTAGTCCATCCTGCTGCAGTCTGAACGAGAGAATATTTATCGGTTTATTAGTCTTAATGCTTTATAGGGATTCACTTTAATTAATTTATTATTATGTTTCTTCCAAACATTTTTGGATGTCCAGAACTCTTCATCTCTTTCAGCTATTTAAATATTCAGCTCTTTCAATGCTAACTTTTCTAGACTGTTTATTTCTAGAATATTTTAGCTAGCTTTCGGCTTCAGTGTTTCAGTGCACTCACACTAGCATTATTGCAGGTTATGCTATATATGTAATTTTTAAAAAATATTTTAGCTTTTTTCTGAAAATTACAGAAATGAATTATTTAAAATGTGGCTTTCTGAAAAACCATAAATGTTTAGGCTGTGATTGTTACACTTCCTGTTAGCCTCCAAACTGCCCCCCCCAACAGAGATTATAACAATCATGTGACCCCCACATGAATAAGTCTGGAACTCCTGCTTTAAATCAGATTTTAAATCTCTTCTGTAAAAACATTTAGATGTAAAACCTAAATCTCTCACGGAGAAATGCTTCTGTTTCAGGATTCCTTATTTTCTTACATTTTTCCTCTCCAATGAAGCAGACAGAGATTTCCATCCTAACTTCATCAGTCACATTTCCTCTTTGAGCGAGCGGACGCTGCTGCACAGCGGCCGCCATCTCGCGGCCGCCGTCTCGCGGCCGCCGTCTCGCGGCGCCTCACCTGCGTGACGCTCGCTGGTGTTTCTGCAGGAGAAGCAGATGATGGTGTACGTGGAGCGCAGGGTCGCAGACGACGCCACGCTGTCCAAAGACGAGGCCTTCGGGTCCATCCGGAACCAGCTGTGCACCTTCAGAGAAGGTCAGCCGCCTCGCCGCTCACGTCAGGTTTAGGGAGGTTTCCAGGTCACGACTCTTTCACAGGAAGTGACAGCCTGAGTCTGATGAAAGTAATCCGAGTAAAACAGGAAGTGGGTGGTAGCGGTCTGGAACGCTCAGAACCAGCAGATGTTTGTGACGTTTGGATGAATCACTCGGCTCTCGTGTGACTTCAGGATACGACGACATCTCCGACTGCATCGACCTCATCATCTGCCTGGGCGGCGACGGGACTTTGCTCTACGCCTCGTCCCTCTTCCAGGTAACGGATGCAGACGCTAGAATTTAAGGACGGAAAAAGGATTAATGCTTATTGAAAACATCGGTTGAACATCCAACATTTCAATGGGATTCATGAAAGTTTCCCTTCAGAGTTAATAAAAACATGTTTGGTGTTTGACTGTATCAGAACTGGACCGAGGAGGACCAGCAGGAAGCGGTTCTCCATCGGCTCCGACCAAATGAATTCAATTCAGACGCCATTTTTTTGGGGGGGGGCACCACCATGTTGGAGCCAGACAAGCACTTCCTGTTTGGAATGGAAGGGGGCGGGGCTGCTCGGTCCAGTCCTCTTTTTCAAACCAGGTTCTAACAGCAACTTTACTGTCGGTCTGAGTGGCGCCGGTGCGTTCGAGGACATCAGGAAATCCACCTGTTTTCTGCTGAGTGTTTTTAGTAACAAACATCGTTCTGATAAAAACAGATTTTACTGCCAAAGGTGGAACTTTGATAAAAGTTCACAAACAAAACGATCATTCTTTCATTTACTCTGTAAAAAAGGATTCAGTTCTGAAGGATCAGTTTGATCCAGCAGATCCCGATGTTATAATCCTGATATTTGTTTCTTATTTTGAAGGTTAATCCAACAGTTTCAGTTCAAGTTTCCGTGTGGACAGAAGAGAGTCTCATTCCAGTTAGTGTGTGCGTAATTCTTCATTTCTAACTCACACATGTTGTGAAATGATTAAATAAAAGAAAATACTAACTACAATTTATTCACACACAACTTAAAATTACAACGGCTGCAAACTAATTACACACAAATCTTTAAAAACTGCACATGAATCGCTTGTTACACACAAAAACACACTTACGCACAAACCTGTTGTGAGATTCTCTCCGTGTCTCAAAGATTCATCTGTAAGTGATGCGTTTAAATGCTGCTAGAATGCTGGGTCGTCAAAGTTTTCATTTCAGCCGCTTCAAACTTAGATTATATCTTAGAATAAAAATGAAAACGTATAAATCTGTTTTCAAACATTTCTCTTTGAAATAACCATGTTTGTACGAATGCACAATAGTAACGTATGAATCAACAGTTGTGCAGAAATAGGAATGACTCTCTTCTCTCTCCGTATCCGTGACTCGAACTCGCTTGTTGGTATGACGCTCCTCCAGGTGGATCGTGGCGCCGTCTGTCGCTGACTCGTGCGTTTCCTCTGCAGGGCAGCGTCCCGCCCGTCATGGCGTTCCACCTCGGCTCTCTGGGTTTTCTGACGCCCTTCAAGTTTGATTCCTACAAGAGCGAAGTGGCCAAAGTGTTTGAAGGTGGAGTGCAGCCGGCGGTGAAGCGGCGTTCTTGGCGCCGGCGGTGAAGCGGCGTTCCCGGCGCTCGGTGTAAAGGTGTGGTTGTGGGTCCTCAGGTAACGCGGCCATCACTCTGCGCAGCCGGCTCAAGGTGAAGGTGGTGAAGGACATGCTGCAGAGCGCAGAGCCGCCGCCGCCGCCGCCACCACAGGAGCACAACGGACTCCTCCCTCACGGACACACCAACAGCGAGGCGGGAAAGGTGACCCTGCAGCTGCAGGTGAGCAGGGGGCGTGGTCGGGTCTGAGGCAGTCCGTTTGTTTGGGGTCAAACACGCAGCTGCTGGCAGACGCAGGCCTTCTGCAGAGCTGTGGTTCAGCGTCTGCACCGTTTCCTGTTAGTCCCAGATGTGCTCACGGGTCAGGGAGGGGGCACCAGCTCGGTTTCCATGGAGACAGTCATAATAAAGCTCACAGCGCACGGCGAGTGTGGGATGTTGTGAAGTTCTGTTGAGGCAGTTGCCATGGCGATGTTGGCGTCAGCGCAGTGATCAGCAGCAAAGCGGTGTTTAATGATTCCCACTCGTCTGGCTCTGACGGAGCCTGACAGACGCCGCCGCCGCCTTCCTGCCTCCTCACATCTGCTGTTTCCTCCAGAGACGGACCGCTTTTAGAACAGGCGGAGGTCTCGTCATGTGCTGTTTGATGACGCCCTGCAGACTCCAGGGGGCAGACCTGAGCGCTCTCTCCTCATGTGGGTCGTGTGATGGCGTTTAGGCTCATCAGATGTGAAGCAGCATTCTGTCATCTGGCCCACAGGGGGCGCCACCTGAGGTAGAGGAGGATCAGGTAAACTGATTCAACTGTGATCCAGATCCAGCAGCTTCAGATCCATTATGATCAGCTGAAGGACCAGATCGCTCTTTAAAGTCCTCAACGCGGTCAGATCTACCCGAACCTGGAGTTTGATGAAGATCAATCATATTTAGAATAACCCCCTTAAAAAAAGATGTCACAGGAGGAGAAACCAAGAAAAACTGATGAGGCCAAAATCTTTTGTGGTTATTAAAAAAATGTAAATATTAAAATCCACCAACGAAACCAAGTTTTGAGAACATATTATGGGATGGCCTCAGGAGCTTCGATTTGGTAGAGAATCTGTAGCAAAATATGAAATGTTACAACTTTCACATTTTCACACAATATGAAAAAAATGTTGGACTAATCCTCAGTAAATTTCAGACTGAGCGCTAACTTAAGACCACAACCAAAGTCTCATTGACCTTTGACCTCAAGGAGAGACCGCCATCTTGAATTTAAAACCCTTTTTAATACAAGTTTAAACTCTTGGGAGTTCAGTCTATCGCCTCCTAACTCCTCGAGCATCTGTGGAAGTTCATTTGGGAAGAAAATGTTGGATTTTTTTGAGCGGCGTTAGCGTGGCGAGCTCGTGAAAGTGGCGTTTCCGTGTTTTTTTTATTATTGGTATATTGTGAAAATGTAATGCATGAATTGTCGGTTTGAGCTTAAAGAAATGCTTTAACACACTACGTGACCATATTAGGAATGTGGGCGTGGCTAACAGATTCTGTTGCAGAGGACATCCAGAGGTTTCCTTTTGCAGATGCTGTCCATAACGGGTAAACCGGCTCAGGTCTAGCGGAATAAATACAAAAGAGGACCGTAACATCAAAACTGGACACCAAGAGTGAAAGGACAGTTTAATAAATAAATGAGGGTCAGAGGGGGCGGGTCAGGGGGCCGGCAGTGGCGAGTCTGGCCGCTGTAGCTCCAGGAAGCTCCTCCTCCTGCAAACATCACCTCTGACGCTCCTCTGGTGTCTGCAGGTGCTGAACGAGGTGGTGGTGGACCGAGGGCCGTCCTCTTACCTGTCCAACGTGGATTTGTACCTTGACGGACGCCTCATCACGTCCGTGCAGGGCGACGGTGAGTGGAGAACGCCCGCCGACGCATGAAAACCCAGAAAGTTGACGCTCGCCTCTCTCTGCAGGCCTGATCGTGTCCACGCCCACGGGGAGCACGGCGTACGCCGCCGCCGCAGGAGCGTCCATGATCCACCCCAACGTCCCCGCCATCATGGTCACGCCCATCTGCCCCCACTCGCTGTCCTTCAGGCCCATCGTGGTGCCGGCGGGGGTGGAGCTTATGGTAGGACGGCGGTTTGGATCCAGTGAAACGATTAAAAGATCTGATCTGATCTTCGGTTTGTCGCGGTTCCAGATCACGCTCTCTCCCGACGCTCGAAACACGGCCTGGGTCTCCTTTGACGGCCGGAGGCGGCAGGAGATCCAGCACGGAGACTGGTGAGGAGGCGCGAGCCGCCGCCCCGCTCTGAGGGCGGTTCCTTCCTAACGCTCCGCTCTGGTTCCAGCATCAAGATCACCACGTCGTGTTACCCCGTCCCGTCCATCTGCTGCCACGACCTGGTGTACGACTGGTTCGAGAGCCTGGCGCAGTGTCTGCACTGGAACGTGCGGAAGCGGCAGGCCCGGCTGGCGGACATCTCCGACTCCTCCGACACGGAGAGCTGAAGGTCCTCCTGCAGGAGCGGGAGGGAGGCGGGACTCCACGCCATCGCCACATTCCACCGCAGCGCCATCTTCAGCTTTAGGAGAAAAGTTCTAGCATTCCAACAAACTACACGTGAATGTTCTGTAAGTGTCAGGAGAAGCTCCGCCTCCAAACTGTAAATGTGTACATACAGCAGAGGAATAAGGAGGTGATATTTATGTATTGGCAGATGTTAGCTGTAGAATCTGGATGTTAGAACCGGGTCGGTCGAAGCAGCAAAAATAAAACTGGTGGTTCCTGCGGGACAAACGGGTCGGAGGTTCTCTGCTTTCTACAGCTTTTATTGCAATGATAACATACAGACGTCAGAATTACACTCCGCTATCGCAGGAGACAATATAATGATATAGATCCGACCGGACGAGGAGGCTCCTCCCACCACGGCGAGCTGCGCGACGCTCAACATCCGGAGGGATGATCTGCGGAAAAGGTCCAAACGTTTAGAGGCGGCGCCGCCGCAGTGGCGGCGGACAGAGATGCACTTTGCCCATCCGAGAGGAAACAACAAAAATATGGCGGCGTCATCAACAAAAGCACGACTGGGAAAAATGAAGGTTACGTGGACAGAACGGCGGCAAGGTGTTCAGTTGTGACAAACCGCCGATGTCAGACGGTTTCACTCCAAACAAAGTTTCTTCAAAAGGTTTGAGAGTTTTATCTGATATTTCATAGAACTTCTATATAAAGGTACATTTATACTTAAATATCGTCTCTGCTGACACTAAAAGCCTCTAAGTCTTCTATGAAGGTTGGACCCCCCAGCTCCCGGCGGTCCGGCGGAGCTGGATTCAAAGTACTCTGACTGCTTTCCCATAATGCATTGTGCCGGGCTGAACAGGCCGAGCATCAGAACGGTTTCATTGAGACCAAAATCTTGAATCAGCTGCACCTTTTCTGTGCTTTTCTTCCTGTTGGTGAAAGATGCAATGACCCCCCCCCCCAGAACCACGTTTCTGCTGTTTTGGCACTAGACTGCTGTCCCACCCCCACCCCCTCCTCCTGGTTCACAGGAAGAGAACCAGGACCGGTACCTTGGAGCCGTCCCATCAGCCTTTGGGTTTGGTCCGCTTCAGCCGGTTCTGCTGCCGGAGAAATCTATCAGACGAGGGGGGAGGGGCTAACGTGGAAACTGCCATCGCAACCGGACTAGCAGGTTTGGGTTTGACCTTCAGCACAAACTCCCAATTTAGGAATGAGCCCGGATGACAGGAGGGAACGGGAATGAGCAGGAAAAGGAACGGGAAGGAACGGGGATAGGGATGAGAAGGAGCAGGAATGGGAACAGGAAAGAAGGGGAAGGAGCAGGAAGTAGTGGGGGAAGGAACAGGAAGTACCGGGGGAAGGAACAGGAAGTAGCAGGGGAAGGAACAGGAAGTAGCGGGGGGAAGGAACAGGAAGTACCGGGGGAAGGAACAGGAAGTAGCGGGGGGAAGGAACAGGAAGTAGCGGGGGGAAGGAACAGGAAGTAGCGGGTCTGACGGCTTCCTCGGGCAGCAGGTTCATTTAATATAAATTATATTTGGGAGCCAGGAAATCGATCCCTCTTTCGGAGACACTTTCGCTGCCGTTAGTCTTTCAGTGTTTTCCTTCCCAGAATAGTTTAGTGGAAGATCTTCAAAAGGGGGCGGAGCCTCTGCAGCCTCAGAGCCGCACTAACACGTCCTGGTGTGACAGCAGGAGGAAGGACAGAAGAGAGTGATGGGATCTGAAGAGGTTTATGTTTCTGCAGTCTGGGGTTTAGCCTCTCCTTTCCTGACGGGAGTCTCCTCCTCCTGCTGCTCCTCCTCCTCCTGCTGCTCCTCCTCCTCCTGCTGCTCCTCCTCTCCCCCCTCCTCCTCCTCCGTGTGCTGCTCCAGCTCCTCCCTGGTGATCATCTCAAAGTCGTTTCCGTTGCTGTGTTGGGAGCCTTCGTCCTCCCGCCGGTCGCTGTCTGTGTCAGAGTGATGCTCCGCCTCCTCCTCCGCGCCCCTCCCCCCCTCTTTGGTCTCCTCTTGACCGCCGTCTTTATTCTCCTCCTCTTCGTCCTCCTCGTCTTCATCGTCGGCGTCCTTCTTCTCGCTGTCCGACTTCTCCTCGCTGTCCGACCTCTGAGCTTTGGCGGCGCCGCCGCTCTTCTCGTCCGTCTTGTCCGAGCCCTTCTTGTCTTTGGTCCGCGGCCCTTTGTACTCGTGGGTGTAGAGCGGCCGGAACGAGTCGATGAAGCCCACGTCCGCCGTCAGGTTGGGCAGGAACCAGAAGTGGTGGCGCCCGCCCGTCACCAGCCAGATGATGAGGAAGAGGATGCAGCGAGCTGAGCAGGAAGAGAGTGAACGTGAGTGAGGGAGAAACCCGCGAGCTCAGACGAGTCAAAGGAGCGAGCACTGACCGACGGCCAGCAGCAGGATGCTCGCCACGAAGCAGCCGGCGGCCACGCTCAGGTAGTACACGCCCACCCGCATCTCTGCCGGCCACAGCGGGAAGAGCGTGGCGGCGATCACGGCGATCACTGAGACACAGAGAGGAAGAACTGCTGTGACACCGCCCACTCTGCAAGCCCCACCCACTCCACAAGCTCCGCCCTCTTTCCTCCAGACTTACCCAGGATCAGGCCCATGGCGAAGGTCTTAAAGTGAACCGGGTCGTAGATCCACACGTACACCTGCAGGCGAGAGACACCACGTCTGTGTTTTCCAGAAAACAAGCAGAACCGACCAGAACCGGCCCGACGGCACCGACCACGCTCTCATCTCACACTGACTCAGGTAAACAGCAGCTTCTTCACCTCAAGACGTCACCAAACGCTGCTGGAGAGGACTTACCTGATGGTGTCCAGGTAACATGAGCCAACAACGAAAAGGTCAAAGGGCCGAGAATCGAAATAAAAAATAAACTAAATAATCACAAATCTGGAAAAATTGATCGCCATTAATCATCTATTTTTAAGCTACAGTATCTGCCAGCCACTTATTATCACGATATGAATATTCATTATTAACCCTTTGGAGCCAACTAAACCCAGTTTTTGTCTATATTTGAATGTATTTTCGATTTGAAAGACTACCTGCTTGTTAATTTGATTTGAATCAGAACCTCTCCTGTGTGACACCGCCTTTATTTAGTCATTTTTCTGTTATATTCACACATTGAACATGAAATTATGCAGAAACAGAAAATTATGTCCAGAAAATAGGATTCATTTTGCTGAAAAGATGTTTAACAAACTGTTTTTAGAACATAGAATGAACGTTTAAGGTGTGATTTTATAAAAACAACAAGAATAAAATTTACCAACAAACTAATCAACTTTTTTTTGAATGAAATTACAAAAAAGTCCAGACTAAAGTCACACCAGGCAGCCCAGAGATAAGAGTTTCTTTCTGCTGTAAATCTGACATTTTCCTGAATTCTGTTTTTGTCATAACTTTGCTTTATGTTGTTTGTGAAAAATTAAACATTTTTTGGGAGAATTTTGATCCAGCTGGACTTCAGGTCGGCGGCTCTCAGGTGGGGGCGTGTCCGTCTTCTCTGAACTGCTCACCTTAAACGGCGTCGGTGGGCGGGACTTTCGCGGTGGACCGCAGAGTTTCCTCAGTTTTATTATTGTGGAAAATAACCATAGATTTCCTCTTTGGGTTTCTAACAGGAAATGGCTCCGTTTGGCTCCGCCCTCATTAGCAGGTGTGCTGCTGCATTCCAGCCGTCAGATTAAAGTTCGCTCCCCGCCTTACTTATTAAAATTGAAGATTACTTTTGTCCAAAACTACAAATAAATGTCATATTCTCCTTTAATTTAATAAAATCTCAATCACAGAATGTAAAAAAGTTGGTTTATGTTAGACGGAGTTTCATCACGCCGATCTCAGCTGCAGGTAGGACGCCTGAGGGCGCCGATAGATATTAACGGATTAATGATGTTGTATTCATCGCGTCAACATTCACAGTCAGAACACGTCTGGACATGAGGCCTCGGGGGTCAGAGGTCAAAGGTTACTCAGGAGTCCAGAGCTTACTTCGTTTCCGTCCAGAAACAGCTGATCCTCGTGCAGCTCCAGTTTAAACTTCTTCTTCACCTCCTTCTTCTTCTTGGGCGTTCCTGGACTTTCATCCTGGTGGAAGAAAAACATCCGGAATCATCTTCCCAGCAGCATCCGAGACAGTCCTAACGTAAAGCTGTCTGATCGATCTCTGATCGGTCTCTGATCGATCTCTGATCGGTGTCTGATTGATCTCTGATCGGTCTCTGATCAATCTCCGATCAATCTCCGATCGATCTCCGATCGATCTCTGATCGGCCGTGCAGCTTTAATCAATACTGACACGAAAACTCTGAGTTTGAAGTCGACACACAGTGGAAGCAGGAGTTGGATCACTTCCTGCCTTCACATTCTGACCCAAACTGAGACGACCAATTCAGCTTTTACTTTGAAAGGATCTGTAAACAATCCTGGATTTCCGTCTGATCTTGCACTCAGTAGTTCGAGGTCACATACACTTTTCTCCTTCTTGGTCTCGGCTGCTTTCGTCTCTTTCTTCTTCTCTTTCTCCTTCTTCCCCTTCTTCTCCTCCTCCTTGCTGCTGTCGCTCCTGGTCTTCTCCTTCTCCTTCTTGACGTCCTTCTCCGTCTTCTTCTTCATGACTTTCAGAGCTCGGTGGAAGAACTGCATCTTCAGAAGTCTGCAGAAGAGACCGAAGTGAGTCTGTTTAGGTCACAGATGCAGAAACACGTCCAGGTTTTAGTCTTTCTAGAATAAGGTCAAAGATTCACAACCGCGACTGCATGTTCACTCGGACGGCCAAACCATCATTTTAATAGTCGACTAATCACTGCTTATTATTTCTGATTAGTCGACCAATCGTGTGCAAAGTGGATGTAAAGCCCACATAAAAAATGAAGACAATTAAGACGACATTTGATTAAACTTTAAATGAATCGTGCAGCTTCTGTCCTTCGTTAGCTTCTGTTATTGAAACAAGATTAACTGTTTACCACCGGAGCTCCAGTGTTTGTGTGCTTTGATTTACTGTAACTTTTCACGATAATCCCAGTAGATTGTGAAGGAGAAAAGGCTCCAATCTACTGGGATTATCGTGTTAACGGTTGAAAAGTTAAAGATTTTGTGTTTCAGCGTCACGGCGATCAAATCAAGTTTCATCAAACAAATAAATCTGAAATATAATAACTGAAATAAATAACACTTAAATCCACCTTAAACTCTGTGGAGGACGGCAGGAAGTCACCCGCTCCGTGATTGGACAGCTTGATTTGTGGCCGTCCAATCATGAAAACGTATAAAGACAAGGAAATAACTCGCAACCACAACTTCAGGAGCTCACAGGGTTTTTAGCTTCACAAATAGAGCTGGGACAAACGATTATTTTAATCGTCGACTAAGCACAATCATTTTTTCCAATTAGTCGAGTAGTCGGGTAATTCTCAAACTGGATGTGAAGCTCACATCTTAACCATCATCAGCTTTAAACTAACTAAAAACTAGATATATAGCATTACCTGTGATAATGCTACTGTGAATGCTGAAAGCTGAATTTGGCCGCTGAAAACGCTGAAACTGATAGCTAAAAAAGCTGAAATTGATAGCTAAAGAAATTGATAGCCAGCTAAAATATTAGCTAAATGCCAAAATAGCCTAAAAAATGAAAAAGCCTGAGTTTGCTAAAACAGCTAGCATGTAGCTGAAATAAACAAAACTCCAAAATAGCTTAAAAAACCTTCATAAATGCTAAAATAGTTCATAAAGCTAACAGAATGCTATTATAACTTTCAACTTTACTACATTCTGACTCCATATAGTATAAAGTATCGACTAATCAACTATTTAATTAGTCGTCGACTATTTTAATAGTTGATTGGTCGACTAATTGTGCAGCTCTGTTCACTAATAATAAAAAGTCTAGAAAAAAACAAATTATTTCACAATCTTTTTACAGACGTGCAGATCTCTTTTTACACTTTGTTTGTGCAGATTTATTTAGCGGTTGGATAAAAGTTGATTTACGGCGAACACGAGAGCGTTATTCTAACATGGAGGAAATGGTTGAGCAGTATCTCAGAGTTCAAAGGCTGTAAAGGTTTAATGAACCGGAGCGTTCCGATTCTGATTCTGAGTCGGACCTGTTGCAGTAATCCACCACCGACTCCCTGGTGGTGAAGAGCGCCTCCTCGCCCTTCTTCGCTTTGCTCCACTTGGAGTCCAGCAGACAGTCCACCGCTTTGGAAGCTGAAAGAGACGATCACAGCAGAAGCTGAAGACGTTCAGCAGGACGCCGTTTCCATGGCGTCCTGGGTCAGGACGGCTGAAGAAGTGCAGCCTGACCCTCTGCAGGATTCAGAGGCCTCGCGTCCCGACCGCAGAGGGAGGCGGACTCACCTATGAAGTAGTCGACTCTGTGGCCCATCATGTTGGTGGACTTGGTGGGACAGTTGAAGCGGAGGTACTTGGCCACAGCCTTCTCCTCCTTGGTGGGCTCGCTGACCTCCTGCAGACGGAGACGAAGGACGGTTTGGAGCAGGAAAACTAACTTCTCCTCCGTTTGAGGAGGTGAACACTCGGAGTGAGGAGGAACGGCAAAGACGGTAAACAGAAGGTCTGATCCACATCAGAGGAACCGATAACGGATCAGCAGACGATGGTTCCACTAAATCCCATCACGGGTTTAGATGTCTGGTTTGGTTAAACATGGACTTCTCCTTCCCTCCTCGGCTCCTCCCATCAGCCCCGCCCCTGACGTGTTATCCACGTTTCATTTGGCTTCAGGAGTCTTTCCTGACAATCTCCTGCTGTACCCAGATCAGTGACCAGTGAATTATGGGTAGGAGGGCGCCCCCTTGTGGTGGCTTTTAATTTAACATCAATTGATTTCTCAAATTTCCATCAAAACAAAAATCTTTTAACCAAACGTTAAGATGTTTTTTTTTCATTTAAACAAATATCTGAGGTTAGTTAAGGAGAAACTCTTGAAAAAATTAAGAATATTATAAATATAACACAAAAGTTGGTAAAAGAAAATAAATTCCTTGATAAATATCTTAGATTTAATGATTTAATATTTTTTTGTTTTATAAACCCAGTTAAACTCTTTAGGAGAGCTGCCACAAACGATTATTTTAATCGTCGACTAATCACAGAATAATTTTTCTGATTAGTGACTGATGGATGTAAACACACATCTTAACCATCATTAGCTGTAAAGTAACTACAAATAAAGATGATAGTTAATTCAACTTTGAATGAATCATTCAGCTTCTGTCCTTCATTAGTTTCTGGAATTAAAACAAGATTAGATCAAACGAGGTCGACATCTGAAACGAGGAACTATCTTTCACTAGAGATAAAGTTTTGGTCTTAATGACTCAAATATAGAAAAAGTGCATTTTTTGGTGCTGAACGTTCACAACTTTGCTCAGCTTTACTACAATCTGACTCCATATAATATAAAGTAACTACTAATCGACTATTCAATTAGTTGTTGACTATTTTAACAGTCGATTAGTCGACTAATGGTGACAGCTCTACTCTTCAGACATACATTTCTGAAATGCCTTCAGCTGAAACCACCTGAGTTATTCCCCCACTGTAGAAATATCAACCATGCAGCAGCTTCTGTGTGAACTCATACATGACACAATGAAAAACACAACACTGATGCACCTTTTGTGTAAATCCATATAATAGATGAGCCGACGCCAACTTGAAACAGTCAAAAGTCCATCAGAGTGAGACAGATTGTCCCGTCACTCGCCGTTCGCTCTGCTGCCAGCGAGCTTCAACCACAGGAAAACTCTGGTTCTGACTAGGGGTGTGCCAAAATATCGATATTGCGATATATCGCGATATTTAGTCCTGCGATCGATTCTCGATGGGTTCTCACCAAGTATCGATATTATATTGTCATTTAAAGAGGCTGTTGCGCTGAGCGTGCGAGTCACGCGCCGGAACTATTGCGCAGGTGGACGCGCTCCGTCGGACTTTTAATAGCGATGCACGCGCTCGTTCGGGAGAAGCTCCGGTGAGATACAGGCTCTGTAGTGCGTGTGTGAAGCATGCCTACCTGTCAGCATTTATCCTCCATCTGTAGGAGATCCACCCGGTAAGAAGTGACTTTGTCTGAGCGCTAGAATGACAGCGATCACTTACTTCCTGTTTGCCGAGGGAACTGAGCGCGTGCTGCGCAGTTGTGTGTGTACACTTCAAGTAGCGTCGGAATTTTGGCTTTCATACACTTCAATGTTTAACCTGCTGCTGTACGGTGTAACTTTGATAAATTTATAATGTGACGTTTTCAAACAATGTAATTAC
>NC_050528.1:1106188-1117384 GCF_002922805.2 Oryzias melastigma
AAATCCATATAATAGATGAGCCGACGCCAACTTGAAACAGTCAAAAGTCCATCAGAGTGAGACAGATTGTCCCGTCACTCGCCGTTCGTCCCATCACTCGTTCGCTCTGCTGCCAGCGAGCTTCAACCACAGGAAAACTCTGGTTCTGACCCACAGCAGAGGACGACTGACCAGAACGCGGTTCAGTTTAGAGAAGCTGGTTATCAATCGATCACCTTCCTGCACCAGATGAGGAAAATCCTCCTGGTAGAGAAGTTTTGATCCAAATGAAGCTTCTTCTGTGGTCAATTCCAGACTATAAACTCATTCGTTAGAGGAGCTGAGTCAGACTGGAGGCCACGTTATGTCATTCCCGAGTCTAAGGGGCAAACCCACTCCGCTCACGGCCATCAGCACATCCACAAGATAAGACACCAAGACTGTTAAGTGGTTGAATAACTGCAGTCTGACCTCAAACACAGAAAAGTGGTTTTTCATGTAACTGATATTTAGATCGTAACTAGACCAGAATGTGGAGGTGCAAGCAGACGGCATCTTCATCTGAACCGCTCAGATTCTACTTTCACTCATTTCAGCTGTGAAATATAATAAACTGATTAAAGAGCTCCTCTTACCTTTAAATCCAAACGTTTCTCACCTCTAGAAACCAGAAACACCTTCAGATTAAAAGAATGAGACGGCAAGAGCTTCTAAAGAAATGCAGATAAAACCCACAGAAGATAAATACTGTGTGGATGGTAAACGTGTGTCTGCATGAAGGAGTTCATAAAAACATCTGACAGACATCCATCCTACCTGTGCCTCAGGTAATACTGCAGGGGTGTCTAGTATGACAGGTTAACCACCATATGCATTGGGAGTATCTTTATGACACAGAAAAGACACAGAAAAGACGCCTCTTCATCATCTGTTTTGAGCTGTTTTAGGTCAATTCTCAGTCAAACTCCTGTTTGATTGTTTGAGCTAAATTATTTGATTTAAAAACAGCTGATTTTTATGACTGAAGTAATAACTGTATCACTATCAGAAAGTTTGAACTTGTTGAACTGTAGGTTTTAACTGTGGTTTGACCTGAACTCCATCAACACCAGCAGACCTCAGGAGGATGCTGATGAAAGCAGGAAGTGAAGCCTCATCCCTTTCACAATAAAACAGTAAACGCACGACTACAGCTCCTCCATCTGAATACAACTCCTGCCTTTTTAATTATTAATCTACTTTAATACAAGTTCAGTAAAACTACTCCTAAAATACTCCTTTAAGTGACGGTAACTTAACTACCCTCCTCTGATAAATAACCAGAATATTACTTTGAAAAGTTGTCCCGTCCGGACTGAGCAGTAAACTCGGTTAAAATGTCTTCGGCTCAGACCGTCACCGAACTCCAAACATCTGCCTCGAGATGCTGCGGGACTCCGTTACATGACGTTACACGCCGTTACGTTACATGCAGTGATGCGGCAGCCGGAAGAACCTGCAGCCGCTTTACGGTCACCGGAGCGCGGCGTCGGGGGCCGGATGGAGGTGGTCAGAGAGCCGCAAGGGAGCCAACCCCGCCGAACGGTAACGACGAGGAGCAGAACGGACGGAGTCCACGTTATGTAAACACGGCCGAGAGCTGACGCAGCTGTCGGCCTGAAGACGGGTCCGTCCGGTCCGGAAGAGCAAAGCTGACGGCTCCGGCGAGGGGTCCGGGTCCACGAGCGGCCCGCCGCGGGAAAGCACCGCCACGCTTCGGGGAACGTTAAGAAATAAAAACTCGGGGATCGGCTAAAGCTAGCTGCCGTTAGCCGCCGCCCGCTCCATCCCCGCGCGGACGGTGACGCGGCTGCCGCGCGGGAACCGGTGACGCGGCTGCCGCGCGGGAACCGGCGCCGCGGTTTTTACTGAGAACACTGAGAAAAAGTCGAGGAGCAAAAGTGAAGCTCGGGTGAAGAGGAGTTACCTGAATCCGCTTCTTGTGCCTCCTGCGTTCCGCCATGATCCTCCAACTCAGCTCCTCCGTGCGCGAGACGGCGCACGCGCGGCAAGTATCGCGAGAGTTGGGAGGTCTGACTAACCTAGAAAAGAGGTTTGACATCAAACTGCAGCTTCTTTCCCCTTCCTGCTGAGTATTTGTGATGCAGGAAAATCTTGATCTCTTCTGCGGGATCTGGAATTTACCGGTGTTAATGTCATAAACCGAACAAGCATCTCAAAATAATTAAAGTGATTTAAAGTTTTCATGATGTTTTATGATATTGACCAAAAAAACAACTGAGTTGATGAACCAGGTTACATTTTATCCGGTTCATCCCAGCTGAAAAAACACAGGAAGGACATCCGGCGTAAAACGGACAAACCACCTGTGTGAATCGGTGAAATCAGATTCACTGATGCAATTCCTGAAGGAATGTCCGTTCATCCATCCATTCTTCTGTCCATCCATCCATCCATCCCTACATATGTCCGTTCATCCATCCATCCATCCATCCATCCCTACATATGTCCGTTCATCCATCCATCCATCCATCCGTCCGTCCGTCCGTCCGTCCGTCCGTCCGTCCGTCCGTCCGTCCGTCCGTCCGTCCGTCCGTCCATCCATCCATCCATCCATCCATCCATCCATCCATCCATCCATCCCTACATATGTCCGTTCATCCATCCATCCATCCATCCATCCATCCATCTTTCCGTCCGTCCGTCCATCCATCCATCCCTACATATGTCCGTTCATCCATCCATCCATCCATCCGTCCATCCATCCATCCATCTATCCATCCATCCGTCCATCTTTCCATCTGTCCATCCATCCTTCCATTCTCAGAACCTGTTGCAGTTTTTTTGAGGTGACAGGGTTGCTGGAGCCTATCCCAGCTACTCTTGGGTAAAGTGTGTTGCAGGGGGTATGTAACCCCACCCACTCCACCTGGGGTCAATTTTGAGACTCTACTGAACCTGTGAAGCGTTTTTGGACTGTGGGAAGAAACCAGAGAAAACCCTCTCATGCATGAGGAGAACGTCCAGACTCCACACAGAGAAGACCCAGCCGGGATCTGGACCTTGTTGCTGTGAGAGTTCTAACCATTACTGCACCGTGTGGGTCATGAAACACATTCTTTAAACAAAAATATGTGACTGGTAAAAAAAACTGCTTCAGGACTAAAAAAAAATGAGCAGCCAGCAGGTCAAAAAACTAACCTTAAATTCAAACGTGATAATTTTTTATGGAAAAGTAATAAAGTTTATTCCTGAACAGGAAAAAAGTTAAATATGACCAAATATTTCTTAGTGTTCACCTAAACATGTTATTTATATTGGAGTTCTACAGACACTGTGAATTTACTTAAATAGAAGCACTTATTACTCAAAAGCTTTATCACAATTACATGTTGTCTTTTTCAAAAGTCCAACTCATTATTAACACTCTGTTACTGAAGGAACGTTTCCTATATGAAAAACAACTAATGTGTTTACTGTCCATCAAAAGCAAAAGTTATGAAACATCTGACATAAAAAACGATATACAGTCTGGTATGAGTGTTTAAATGTTTGATTCTGACAGAAAACTACAGTTAGGAGAAGTTTCCAGATGAAAAAGACAAAATAAAATAAAACAACTCAAATCCTCCGTATCACAAAGTATGTACACGCGTGTCAAAAACAGCTGGTTTGGTAGAACATGGACCTAAAAGCATGAAAACGTCTTTAACTGGATTGACCCCAGAAACACAGTGAGGCAGAACTCGGTTCTGTTCGGTTCCGGCTCATAGCTAGGGGTTCTCGCTGCCGGCTGACGGAGGGGACGGGTTCTCGGCCTCGTGGAGATGCTCCATGGACTTGAGGAGGTCGGGGTCTCTCGGGGAGGCCATCATGTCCTCGCTGTTGCAGTTGACCGGGGAGCCCATGTCGGGGGTGCGGTCGCCGGGCTTCTCGGTGGGGGGCTGCAGGGCGGCGGTGGTGGGGAGGGGCAGGTTCATCATGTACAGCATGCTGCCCATGCGCTTGGAGACCTGCAGAGCAACGGTCAGATGTTAGCATCACTTTGATCCTGCAGTGGTGGATGAGAGGATCTAATATTCTTCACCAAAACTACAAATCCAAGAAGATGCTAGCTGTTTTTGATAACTTTGGCTGTTTTCAGTTTTTTTGGCTAATTTGGCATTCAAATATTATTTTAGTTGGCTATCGGCTTCAGCATTTTCAGCAATCAATTTAAGCATCTTCAGCTATCATCACTAGCATCTTCGGCGACCAAATTCAGCTTACAGCATTCACACCAGCATTACATTAAATATTTCTGCTGCTGCTTCCATGTGGATCCACTTTTTACTTCAATATCTAGGAGAGTCGGTAGAAAGGATTTTGTCCAGGTGAGGAGATTTTCTTCATATGAAGTTTCTTTCATGATTTCTTCCTTTGTTTTATTTTTTAAATTATGCTAAATGTCCACAGATCTAAAACACTCATCTCAGGAATGTGGGGTTCAGGTTTTTGTTGGTCTAGATCGGATGTCTGCAACCTTTAGGGGCCATTTAGGTCAGTTTCTTCCTGACCCAAACCCAACAACAGCTGCAAAGCTGCTTCACTGTTTGGAAAAATAAACTCAAACTCAATCGCACAAGAGGCCAAAATCCAAAACATACCTGAGGTCGCGGGCCGAACAGGATAAACATTTATTGAACACTCTAAAACTACATTTTTAAAACTTTAAAACCGTAACTTTTAACATAATTATGAACTAGATATATAGCATTACCTGTGATAATGTTAGTGTGAATGCTGGAAGATGAATTTGGCTGCTGAAGATGCTGAAATTGATAGTGAGCTAAAATATTAGTTTAATGCTAAATTAGTCTAAAAAAATAGGTTAGCCAAAACAGCTAGCATGTAGCTGAAAAATAGCAAAACTTTGAAATAGCCTAAATGTGGAAAGAAACCCCAAAGTAGCTAAAACAGCTAGCATGTAAATATTAGCCTAATTAGAAACAGTCTAAATAATGTTTAAAAAAAGCCTAAATTAGCCAAAAACAGCTAGCATGTAGCTGAAATATTAGCTAAACTCCAAAATAGTCCAAAAAGCTAGCAGAATGCTAATTTTTAAAACTTAAAAACTGTAACTTTTTAACATAATTATGAATAATAAAAATGCAGGAAAATTATTCCTGAATAAATCAACTTAAACCTTAAATAACTTTCAATATTTTACTCTCCATAAAAATATATTTTGTCAAAATTATACAAGTCAGAAATGAGCTCAAGATAACATCGGGTCATTAATAACAATCAAATAAAATGATCTGGAGGGCCGGATAGAATCACCCCGAGGGCCGGATCCGGCCCCCGGGCCTTGACTAGTAGATAATAAAAGAGTGGCATGTGTCTCTTGAGCTGGAGGTTGTAGACCCTGGTCCAGGTCATTGACTGTATCTGAGAACTGGACTGAGTGACTCCGCCCCCTCGTGTTCCAAACAGGAAATATATCCAAGAAGCCAAAATCCCATAGACGATTGTAGATAAATAAATAGTTATTTCTCAGTCATTCACTTGGTCAGAATAAACATTCTGGATCTGATACTTTTTTAACATCTTTTTGATAATCCTATTTTTCTTCATGATATTTTTTTCAGCAGTTCAAGTTAGAAACTGACCAATCAGACGTCACAACAGGTGACTACTTTGCACCCATTCGGCCTGCCGTCTGTCGCTCCTCTGTGTTTATGTTTGACTTTAGACGTTTTTTATGCTGATTTGGAGTTTAGCTAACATTACAGCAACACACTAAATATTTTTCCAAAATCGTCATGGATTAGGGATTTTTAGGCAATTGTGCTACAATTTTTCAGAAATTTAGGTCAACCTCAGCGCTCTTTCATAGTTCTTTAACAAAATTTCCGGTCTTTAAATAGCTTTTGCATTTTTAGCAAATCCCCTCAGTATTTAAAGTAAATCACACTATTTTCAGCAAAAAGCTTCAGCATCTTCAGCGACTACTTTCAGCGTAAACATTCACACTCGTATTATTGCAGGTAATACAACTATTCTAGCTCTTTCTGGATTCAGACGATGAGAGTCTTCACCGACACACAGACTGGTTTTTGGACCCCCCCCCTCTGAGGGTCTGTGTACCTGAGAGCGGATCTTCAGAGCTGGACCCAGTTTGAGCCCCAGAGTGTCCAGCAGGTGCTCCTCTGACAGCAGTGGCAGCGTCTCCCCATCGATCATGTGGTCTTTGAAGGTCTGGAGGACACGTCTCATTAGTCCCGCCCCCAGCAGCAGCTGGTGTGTGTGTGGTGGAAACTTACCTGGGCGTACTCTGAACAGGTGGGTATGCTGTTGACAAAGTTGTAGACGTCATTCACCGTCCACTTCCTTATGTCTTCAGGAGCTTCATCCCCGTTCAGGAAGAGGTTTGGTGGACCTTTGAGGCAAACGCGGCGTGTGAGCGGAGCAGGTCACCATGACAGCAGGAAGTTCACCAACTCACCTGGTGGTAAGAAGCCGTTTCCGGGGACCGGGAACATGTAAGGCATCCCGGCCGAGGGATACATGAACTTCTCCTGGAAAGCAGAACACTGGCTGGAGATGTCTTTGTCACCCGCACTCCCATTGGCCACGTCCGAGCATCCGTCCTGAGAGGCGGGGCACGCCTTCCGCAGAGCCGCCTCCCCCTCCTTGTATTTCTTCCTGCCCCCTGTGGGGAGCTCAGGGTCTATTTTGGCCTCTTGGTGCGTCTTGCTGGAGGCGCCCTCCTCCCCGGCGTCCCCCTTCACCTCCATCTCCTTCTCCTCCCCCGACGTGGCCTCCGGGCTCTGCTCCACGCTCTTGTCTTCAGCTTGGCCCTTCAGGTTGGACACGTGGCTCTCTGCCGTCTTGTGAATGGTCGGCCTCCTTCCCGCCCTCCGTCCCCGCTCCCTGTGGAGGGTGCTGATGGGCGGGTAGGGACTGGCTGACATGAGAATGCTGTTGGAGTGAAGCTCATCCAGGGAGGGGCGATGGACGAAGACGTCGTGACCGTCCGGCAGGCGCTGGCGCCCTCTGAACATCAGGGGGTTGGAGGGGTAGGACATGGGGTTGTCGATTCCCATCAACCCTTTCTGGTGGGCGTTCTCCAGCTCCTTCTGATGCAGGATGGCGTTCATCTCCATCCTGAGCGTGAGAGGAAAGCTGTGACTGACGCTCTGAACCCCCTTTTAGGAGGAGACATCGTACTGCACGCTAGGGGTCCCTCGATTAGTCGTCGATTAGTCAACTAATCGAAGACTGATCGAGGACTAATCGACGATTAAAAAAGTCGACGACTAATTTAATAAGTAAATAGACTAATTTTAGGTTAATTTGGACTTTGGCTAATATCTCTGCCACGTGCTAGCTATTTTGGCTAATTTGGACTTTTTAAAAGTTTTTGAGGCTAATTTTGAGCTTAGCTAATATTTCAGCTACATGCTAGTTGTTTTGGCTAACTTTGACTTTTTTAAAGTTTTAGGCTATATTGGAATTTAGCTAACATTTCAGCTGCATGCTATCTATTTCAGCTAATTTAGACTTTTTAGTTTGTTAGACTGTTTTGTAAATTAGCTAATATTTCAGCTACATGCTAGCTATTTTGGCTAACTTTGGCTGTTTTCAGTTTTTTAGGCTAATTTGTCATTCAAATAATATTTTAGCTCACTATCGGCTTGAGCGTTTTCAGATATCAACTTCAGCATTTTTAGCAATCAGTTTTAGCATCTTCAGCTATCGTCACTAGCATCTTCGGCAACCAAATTCTAGAATTACCGCAGGTAATGCTATATATCTAGATTTTAGTTAGTTTGAAGCTAACGATGTGTTTTTTACATCCACTTTGTCCACGATGCAATTGGTTGACTAATCAGAAAAAATAATCAGTGATTTGTCGACTATTAAAATAATGGTTTGTGGCAGCACTACTGCACGCGTACCTGGCTATGTTCTGTTTGTGAAGGAGTTCCTGTCGCCTAGCAACCGTCTCCATGGGCTCTGAGGGCAGGAAGCCGTATCCAGCTAGAAAAACGTAGGAGAAACGTCAACGCAGAGTTTGTGGGGGAGGCGGTCAGGACATGCTTTGTGCTCACCTGGCCCAGGAAACCCCCTCCCAGGTAGGACGTTGGCATGGGGGGGCAGAGGGGGTCCAAGATGAGGTCCCATGTGCATCTGCCTGGCTTCGGAAGCTACCATCTCAGTGGGAGGAACCAACTCTCTGATATAGAACGAAACAGCAAATGGAAAAATTATAACAAGAATCATTTTTAAATCCAGAAATATTCATTGTTTGACAAAGATTTGCAGCAAAAGAGACTGAAAACACAGAGATTAAGATCAAGAGTTGATGTTCTGGACACGCAGCATCAGGAACATCTCAAATAAATACATTTTAATCAATTCAAATTTCATTTTAAATCCATAATTTGGGAAAATTTGCAGAAAAACAAATTTCTGAGATTTATAACAATGCTGTTTTCAAAAAAACCTGAAGCATCCCTTCACCCTTTAACTCCAGAGCTCCAGTCTTCATGTTCTTTGATTTACTGTAACTTTTTTATTGTTAACACGATAATTCCAGTAGATTGTGAAGGAGAAAAGCGGCTTTTCTGTTACATGATGTTGTGTTTAAGCATCACTCAGCTGAAGGAACCTCCCCCTTCCACTGAATGTACAGACCTCTCCATGAAGCGAGGTTCAAACTGCGCTGGGACGCCCTGCAGCCGCTGCTGTCCCTGCGTGAGGATCTGTGGAGCCATGGCCATCTGGTTCCTCATGATCATCTCCTGCCTCTGCCTCAGCTCTGCAGGAGCAGAAGGAGCGTCAAAGGTGTGAGGAGAAGCCCATGATGATGAAGATCCTCAGAAAGGTTTCTCACCTCCAGCAGACATGCCGTTAACCAGTCGGTACCAGTGCTTCTCATCCAGAGTCCCCTGCTCTCCCAGCGCTGTCATCTTCCTCATCTGCTCGCGAGGGGTCATGAGCCAGGTCACGTCCTCTCTGAGACCGCCGCCGGAGACGAAAGGTCGATTACCTTCATCATGAAGAAAGCAGCTGTTTTAGAAAAGTTCCTCATCCTGAGAAACGCTGGATCTGCTTTGTAGTTTCCTCTTATCACCACTAGAGGGCAGCAGTTATCCATCTCAGAGCATCACAGTCACTTTCCTCATAGATAGTTTAATTCCAGCAGAAAATCGGATTTTCAGGTGCAGTTCAATAATAAATCTTACTTAAATCTTACTTTAGCTAATATTTCAGCTACATGCTGATTGTTCTGGCTAATTTAGTTTTTTTTTCTTTCATTTTTTAAACCATTTTGGAGTTTAGCTAATATTTCACCCACATGCTAGTTGTTATGGCTATTTTTTCTGTTTTTTAAGCTTTTAGGGGGTTTAATTAATATTTCAGCCACATGTTAGTTGTTATGACAAATTGGGCTTTTGAAATCTTTTAAGCTATTTGGAGTTTAGCTAATATTTCTGCAACATGCCAATTTTCATGGCTAATTAGGTCTTTTTTCTCTTTTTTAGGTTATTTTGGAGTTTAGCTATTATTTCATTCAGCTACATGCTTTGACTAATTTAGGTTTTTTTTCAGTTTTTTTAAGCTATTTAGGAGTTCAGCCAATATTTCTGCTACTTGCTAATTGTTAGAGCAAATTTAAATTTTCTTTCAGTTTTTTCAGGCTATTTTGGAGTTTTGCTAATATTTCAGCTACATTTCAATTTAAGTATCTTCATCTGTCACCACTAGCGTCTTCAGCGGCCACATTCATCTTACAGCATTCACACTAGGATTATCGCAGGTAATTCTATATTTCTAGTTGTAAAACAGCCGTTCTGAAACGATAACGGCAACAGAGTCTGTCCGTGTGTGCACGAGCACGTGCACGCTCATCTTATTGTTCTTGGCTGAGCTGTGCACACCCGCACAATCGACTTAGACACCTCCAATTAGCCTTCTACTCTGCAGGAAATCCCATTACAAAAATATGATACTGTAAACCTCACAATAATCCGCTGCAGATAATCCAAGGTCGTCCTGCAGCAGCAACCTGCAGACACCCCCACCGATAATCTGACCCTCATTAAAACACTCCATCAGGGGTGAACTGGGCTCTATGTTCTGCCCCTCCCCCAGACAAATGCTGATATGAGACCCCCCCCCCCTTGGTTCTCTGCATCATCCACACCCCCCAGGTTCCTCCAGAACCCGTGTAATCTGAGGGCTGTAATCCTCCTGTTAGCCCTGCCACAGTCTGCCGCCTGCATCTGCTGACCTTCCTGACCGTCCCCACCTTCCAGGCCCCCGCTCCCCCCGAGGATCCTATTAGCTAAGTCCGAGCTATACAGCACTTTAAAGGGATGTGTTGGAGGTAATCCGCACGTTTAGCGTTTTACCCTCAGCAAACCTTGCCAGTAAGCATCCCGAACAATACACCTCCAAGTGCTAAGCCTATTAGCCCCCATTAGCTCCCTGGATGTCCTAAAAACACCTTGGGGATAAATCTGGGGATGCAATCGGTTTATGTGGAGCTATGTGGCGCAAACACATGCCGCCTTTGCCTGCCTCCCTCCAGAGTCACGGCCGCTAACATCAGCAAAGGAGGAGGAAGGTTCCCCTCGCTGCTGTGGAGGAGGTTCCTCAGACCTCCTCATGTTCTGAGCGGTGAACAGGAGGAGGTCTGAGGAACCTCCTCGTGTTCCTCAGACCTCCTCATGTTCTGAGCGGTGAACATGGGGAGGTCTTGAAGTTTGAGAGGAGGAACTTTTATAGTCACAGGCTGATTCCTGGGGATTCATTCGTTCAACTCCAGTTCAACTGATTTTCTCTTCCTGTTGATCGTGTCGTTATTTTATATTTTTAGATGAAGGTCTTCGTAATGTTGTAGTTATTTTTATTGAGTAAAACATACGATGGGTATTGATAGTAATTTCCAGAATCAATTTGATTCCGATTTTCTTTAGATTCTTTTGATCCACTCAAGTCTATAAAATTTTGAGTTAATACATTCGTGTATAAATACATTAATAATCTAAATATTGTTTGAAGATTTCCATATTAATCTGATCCACTTCACATACTGTAATATAAATAATGAGATCGTTAATATCAGAGTGTTACATGTGTAGCCCTTTTTTACTCATGTAGTAAATGAGTGGGCTCCGGGTTCGTCTTCTCTCATCAAGTTTATTTAAACGTTAAGAAGTATAT
>NC_050528.1:1117397-1149579 GCF_002922805.2 Oryzias melastigma
GAAGAAGAAAATATGAAGAAAAACCTGTTTTAGACTAAAAATGGTTACTTTAAAAAATATAGTTTGTAAAATTCATGCTTGTGAGTTTATAAAGATTTTCATTTAGTCAGAATGTATGTTTACGTCGACTGAGCGTTAGCATTAGCCATCCTATGGGAAATCCCATTATATGTTAGCATCAAGCTAGCAGACTTTAGCATAATTCGTTGGATCGATGTCTATCTTTATGGATCGATTATTGATCTATCAAGCTTAGATTGATTTTATCAACACAGGCTCTTTAAAAGACTCTGTTTATTAATAAAGTTTGATCTAATTTGACTCAGATTATGTGTAAATAAAATAGTTTAACATGAGAGATTTTCCTAAAAGTGTGAAACAACTTCCAGTTAACATTTTCTAAAAAACTAGTTGATTTCCTGAAGCTTTTAGTTCCATTTTGCTGCTTGGAAATAAGTTAAAATACTGTATATTTCAAAATCAATTTCCGTCAAAATAATCTTTTTATGTCTGGAATCAGAGCAACAGAACTCATTTTCTGTTCATTCAATAAAGTTTAAGACTTCTCCGTGAGGTTTAGCTTCACTTTCCTACACTTTACAGGTTTCTGAGGGAACCTGTCACCAAAGGTGAGCAAACAGAACTTGCGTCTCACTCCTGCAGCCAACAGAGGCCCGGCTGTAGCTCCCAAATCCCCGGATTTGGCTCTTTGGATTTGCAGTTGCCCGGCTAATCTCATTACATGAATGAATTAAAGAGAAAAATTGCTGACAACTTAGATGGAGCCCTGAGGAGGTCATATCAGACAGGACAGAAGCGGTGTCTAGCCCTTCCTAATCCCCAACACAACACTAGATAAAGCCATGCAGATTCTCACAGTTGCATCAGGCAGATTACATTTGCTAAGATTTTTCAGTGATAAAGGTAATGTTGTTCAAAGCAAACTGAAATCTTTTCATCTTTAATGTATTAAAACAGGTTCTGAGCCAATTTGGAGATTAAATATGGAGACTTTGAGGTTCTTTTTGATGACATCGACAGATTATTGGCTCTTAACGCCTTGATGAAAGCTGCACATCATGAAGAACGAGTGAAACTCTAAATAAAGACGCAGAAAAAAACATCCTGCAGAGAGAACATTGATGGTTTTAGGACGACTGAAGCAAGAAAACAGGATCTCCATGTGGACCAGAGATGTCACAAGAGGCCAAAATCCAAAATACACCTGTGGTCGAGGGCCGAACAGGATAAACATTTAATGAACGCTCTAAAGCAACATTTTTAAGACCGTAACTTTTTAACATAATAGTGTGAATGATGTAAGCGGAATTTGGCTGCTGAGGAATCTAGTGCTGGTAATTGATAGTTAAAACGCTGAAGCTGAAAATGCTGAAATATTAGCTAAATACCAAATAAGCCTGAAAAAAAAAATAGATTAGCAAAAACAGCTAGCATGTAGCTGAAGTTTTGGCTAAACTCCAAAATAGCCTAAAAACGCAGTAAATACCAAAATAGTCCAAAAGCAAGCAGAATGTTAGTTTTTAAAACTTTAAAATCATAACTTTTTATCATAATTATGAACTAGTTATATAGCGTTACCTGCGATAATGCTAGTGTGAATGCTGTAAGCTGAATTTGGCTGCTGAAATTAATAGCTATAAAATGCTGAAGCTGATAGCCACTAAAATATTAGCTAAAAGCAAAATTAGCCTAAAAAAAACAAACAAAAAAAACTTAGGTTAGCCAAAACAGCTAGCATGTAGCTGGAATGTTAACTAAACTCCAAAATAGCCTAAAAAAATCTCCGTAAATGCCAAAATACCCCAAAAAGCTAAGTTGAAGTTGATAGCTGAAAACGCTAAAGCTGATAGCCAGCTAATGTATTTTAGACCAATATATTAGTCTAAAAAATGGAAAAAAAGTTTAAATTAGTCAAAACAACTAGCATGTAAATATTAGCCTAACTCTAAAACACCCTAAAAGAAACTTTCAAAATTAGCCCAAACAGCTAGCATGTAGCTGAAATATTAGCTAAACTCCAGAACAGCTGAAAACAATCGTATTAAATACCAAAATAGTCCAAAAAGCTGCAGAATGCTCATTTTTAAAACTTTAAAACTGTAACTTTTTAACATAATTATGAATAATAAAGAAACAGGAATATTATTCCAGAATAAATCAAATTAAACCTTAAATAACTTTCAATATTTTACTCTCCATAAAAATATATTTTGTCAGAATTATACAAGTTAGAAATGAGCTCAAGATAACATCGGGTCATTAATAACAATAAAATGATCTGGAGGGCCGGATAGAATTACTTGGAGGGCCGGATCCGGCCCCCGGGCCTCGACTTTGACACGTGTTGCAGACTTACCTTCTCTGCGAGCAGAACTTCTGCAGATTTCGTTAAAGTTGAAGCTGAAGCGGCAGAAGGAGATCAGTGGGATGGACCCCAGCAGCTCCTCGGCTCCGACCGGCTCCTCTGCTGACGCTCCTCACTTCCAGCCGCTCAGCAGCATCCTGCCAACCTGCTAACTGGCTTGTGTTCTGTCTGCTGCCAGCCAAGTACCTTAACTAAAAAAGACCTTTTAAATACCGGTTCTTTTCATCTCCATTAGCTGGCCTTATCTCCTGCGGTAAGCCCTCCCTGCCCTGACATCACCGTGATCTCCTCCAACCGCTCGCTGCACCTTCAACTGAAGTGTAATTACTGAAGCAGACCTGCTCCTAAGCGTGGAGAGCTAAACCTCTTTCAACGTTTACCTCACTAATCCCTTGTTAGCACTTTAGTCCACGGTTAAGACACCTAAATGCTCGGCTTCCTTTTCCAGTTGCAAAATGGTCGGCCCCTCCCTCCCCGCTCTCGGCGCCATGCAGAGGGCTGCAGATTTGACCAGATCTGTCTTCTTTTCGTGTCTGGTTTGGCTGTGGGGAGCATTGTGCTCGGCGGGGTGCAGAGGGGGCTGACCCAAACATGCTTGGTGGTAATTTGCCAGAAATCCGCCTGAATGTTGGCTGGATCATCCTCTCAGACCTCTTAATCTGACAGTTTGTGCTCAGCAAGCTTACAGCATTCTGCACTGCTCTGGAGGTTCCTGCACGGCCTGGTGGGCCGCGAGGGGCACAGCAACAACACTTCCTCTGGACGGGGGTTAGGAGAGTCTCTGGAGAACATGAGGGTCAGTTCACATGCACCGATGAACAGCTCCAATCTGAGGTCACTTCTTACTGCTGGAAGATCTGATCTTAAAATTATTGATCAAAATGAATCAAATTCATGGTCAAAATCTGCATATTTCTGTGTGACTGAACCTCTAAAAGTACCAACTCAACGGAGACCTGATGTGTTGTAAAGACGCTCCATCACTTTTTAAATAAAACCTGTAGAAGAAATGATCAAACACGTCATCATCCAGCGTTTGGATCTTCTGTCTCTGCAGGTCAGAACCGACCCGGAGCAACAGGAAGTCTGTTCTCTCCTGGCTGAAACAGAGACGCTACTGAGCTGACGGATCAAAGTTCTCTTTTATTAGTTGTTATCTTCGAATTTATTTTTTGAAATCTGCCTCAACTGCTTTTTATTACGTCAAAACATTTCTTATAAAAAGGGACGACGAAACATTTTGTGATTATTTTTGTTCTGAAAAGCCTCAGGAATATTTTCAGTTGAAATGTTCTAATTTTTTGACAGTTTATTTTGAGATTAAGATGCTCAAATAAAGAACTCTCGTGTTTGGAGATGTTTTTATTCTCCATGTCCATCAGATGATTGGAAACAGTTCTCACAGACGTTCTGCAGCTTCACTGATTCACGTTTCACAAAAACCAAAAGATCCAAAGGAAACAGGACAAAAAGCTGCTTTTACAGGAAAATATTTGAACAAATGTAAATAATATTTGTCGTTTACACACATAGAATAATATGTGACGACATGTTTTGCATGAATGTCCATCAAAGTACAAGAAGTAAAAAACAGTATGAAGTTTGAGTATGAATACACAACAAAAATTCACAAATCTAAAGTATACTATGGTATACAACATTAGTGTTAAAGCAGATAAAATGAGGGCAGAGATGGTGTAGCGTCCTGCAGTTTCCTGTTCAGAAGTAACAGTCTCTGTTTTCTCTTTAACTTCTGGATGAGTTTCATTCGGTTGTGGAGTTTTGTTAAAGGTTTTTCTCTTCAGTCATGATGAGCCTCGTGAGGTTTGAACATCGTGAGGTTTGAACATCGTGAGGTTTGAACATCGTGAGGTTTGAACATCACGAGGTTTGAACATCATGAGGTTTGAACCTCGTGAGGTTTGAACATCATGAGGTTTGAACATCATGAGGTTTGAACATCATGAGGTTTGAACCTCCGTCCTCCTGTTTTGTTTGAGATTCCTCCAACTGGGTCCTGAGCCGCCACTACTTATGCTTTTGGCACAAACCATTAGTTAATTAGAGGGGTGTCCTTCAACAAAAGCACAACGACGTGATGCAAAAACAAAAAAACCCCAAACATTTCTAAAGACTTCAGGAGAAAAAATATTTATAGTAAACCTTAAATATTGTATTTTTATATTTCTTGGTTTGTAAAGTCTCAGAAACTTTCACTCTACCTGCATTATTCCCATTCCGTCTCAATGGTTTCTCCCAACAGCTTAACCAGCACTCGGCAGATTACAGAGTCCAGAACCTTTCAGAGCCAGAACCTGAACCTGAACCTGAGCCTGAACCAGAACCTGAACCTGAACCAGCACCAGAACATAAACCTAAATCTAAACCTGAACCTAAACTAGAATCTAAATCTAAACCTAGGTTCTGAACCAGAACCTGAACCTGAACCAGAAACAGAACCTGGACCAGAACATAAACCAAAATCTAAACCTGAACCTGAACCTGAACAAAAACCAGAACCAGAACCTAAACCTAAACCTAAACCTGAACCAGAAACTGAACCAGCACCAGAACATAAACCTAAATCTAAACCTAAACTTGAAGCTTAACCTGAACATAAACCAGAATCTAAATCGAAACCTAGGTTTGGAACCAGAACCTGAATCTACATCTAAACCTAAACCTAAACCTGAACCAGCACCAGAACATAAACCTAAATCTAAACCTAAACCTGAACCAGAATCTAAATCTAAACCTAAACCTAAACCTGAACCAGAACCAGAACCAGAACCTGTATCAGAAACTGAACCATAAAAAGAACCTGAACCAGAATATAAACCTAAATCTAAACCTGAACCTGAACCTGAGCCAGAACCAGAACCAAAACCAGAACCAGAACCAGAACCTAAACCTGAGCCAGAACCTGTATCAGAAACTGAACCAGAAAAAGAACCTGAACCAGAATATAAACCTAAATCTAAACCTGAACCTGAACCTGAACCAGATGCAAACCAGAACCAGAACCAGAACCAGAACCAGAACCTAAACCTAAACCTGAACCTGAACCTGAAACTGAACCAGAACCTGGACTCGCTTGGTCTCCTCGTCCTTCATCAAACCCTCGTTTGGACCTGACTCCTTTAGCCGGGAGGATCTGCTGATCCTGACGGGATGTTTAAGCTACTGGAGGATTTAAAGTTTCCATAAATAAATAAAAACTCTGTGAGACGATCAATGATTTCAGTTTGAATCTAAATGAGTCATAAGTGATGAAGACTTCACACCTCAAACCTGAAGGACCAGAACTCTCCTTCCTACCTGCAGGGTTAGACTAAAAACAGGAGGGAATTCTGTGGAATTAAGAAAACAGGGATTTAGGACATCTAAACCGCTAATTTAGGAATCTCCTGGCTGTAAGCTTTTTATAAGGGATTTCTGTCCAACTTGTTTGCAACCAGCATTATGGAGTCACAGTGAGGCGAAGGGATCAGAGCGGGTTTAACCTCAGCAAACCGGCCTGGCTATAAATTCACTGGGTCAGCGCAGAGACCGGTCCATCCATCTTCTAATTACAGCAGCAATCTGCTGTCCGGATCAGCGCCGGTTCCTGTCAAACCCCGGCCGGGCCAAAGATGTAATCCCTCTTAGCTGAAAGCATAATGGCTTTGGTTCTGATCTTGATCGCGGTGACATCCTGGGATTCTTCATCTCTGGGAGTGACTGAGGAAGAGGAGCGTCCGACCACCGCTGCTTCACATGAACGCTGCTGCTGGAAATGACTCCAAGCTAATCGTGATCCCGGCGGGATTTTGAGGAACAGTCTTCAGAAAGACGTTGGATGAAGCTGCAAACCAGCGGAGGATGGAAGAGTCGGATCTTTGTGACGTTTCCTCCGTCAGTCACTCAGGCTGAGCCTGTCAATCATCACAGCTGTCGTCACGAGTGTTAGAGATCCTCTCCGGAGTCTTCAGGGCCGATTCACAAACTCAATTATTAATCACAAATCGGGAAAATCACGATTAATCACTTTTAATTCTTTTTTCATTAGAGTTTTTGTCAGCCACTTATTCTCTGCAAATAATCATAACATGAAATCACACGTAAAACTGTTCATTTAGAACGTTTATTTTTAACCCTTTCAGGGTCTAAAACTCAGTTTTTTATTTACTTCTGTATTTTGAATTTGAAAGACGACCTGCTGCTTATTTGGTATCATTTTAATCAGCACAACCTCTCCTGTGTGACTCTACCTTTATTTGATCCCTTTCCCATGTTCTGTTCACACACTAGATATAAATCATGCAAACACAGAACATTTTGGGATTCATTTTGCTATGGAAACCCCAAAAATCTTTAACAAACTGTTTTTACGACCTAGAATGAGAGTTTTATGTGTCATTTTATGAAGACAACAAGAATAAAATTCTGGGTTTTGTGAGCTACGTATCTCCATCGTGATGGTTTTGTCACCTCGAGGTGATTTTTTCTGTTGTTATTGAAATCTAGAAACAAAGAAAAACTCCAGAACAGAAAATATAACAGAACCAACATTTCAATGGATAAGGAAGCGTAGAGACCATCAGGAGATACAAATGAAATGATGGGTTCTTGTTTCTAGTGTATGTTGAAGCTGATTTGAGACACGGGTCAAAACCGACCCGTTAGCCCTGATGGTGACAGAAAGCTACGAGGACGGAGAAGTTCCCACCACATGTTGCCTCCACTTCCTGACACTTTTGTGTCTCTGTCTGATGATGTTCACCTGAAGGAAGTGACCTCACACATTGTGTTTGTCCTGGAGTTCCTGTTCCTGCTTTCAGCCTCTCCTGAAGCTCCTTCTCCTCCACGGTTTCTCCTCGACTCTCAATTGAATTTTATTAATAAATCATAAAAATGGCCTCATCGGGCTTCAGTCTCCTTCTCTCTGTTGTCCTGTGGGAGAGGTCACATGACCTGATCCATGATCAGTAACATTCATTTTACTTATTACGTCCCCCCCACCCCCCCATTCTAAAATCCCTCCAGTGAAGAACTCTCTGGTTACACAAACGTGCTCCTTTCATGACCTCCAGCTATTCCTGGCTTGTTATGCTATATCACCTTTAAGATAATGTCTCACCTGAAAACATTTGCTCAGCAGTCAAGGTCTCCCTCCAGCCTGTCAATAATTTTCCTCCATATGTGAACATGAACAGCTGCCAAATGCCCCCCCCTTACGTAAAAAAGATGCTACCTATAAAAGAGACGGCAGCCGCAGAACTTCACTGCAACCCGGGAAGACGTACAGGTGAGTTTCGGAGACTCGCTTCCTCTGCAGATCCTTCAGGAAGTTCACTCTGTTTCTCCTCTAAGGGACACAAAGGAACATGAATCCCATCCAGATGTTGGGCCTCACGCTGCTGTGCGCGCTGTCCGCCAGCGGTCAGGTCATCATGCCCGGCAGATGCCCGGATGCTGCCGTCCAGGAGAAGTTTGATGCTGCGGCGGTACGTTGTGATGCTCAGGAAGCCCGTCCCAGTGCAGGCTCGTCTCACTTCCTGTCTGCTTCTGCAGTACCTCGGTAAATGGTTCGAGATCCAGAAGCTGCCAAACTCCTTCCAGAAGGGCCAGTGCAGCACGGCTGAGTACAGCCTGCAGAGCCCCGGCGTGGTCGGCGTCCTCAACAGAGAGCTGCTGTGAGTTCTCCTGCGACCAGAAGAAACTCAAGGCCCGGGGGCCGGATCCGGCCCTCCAGATCATTTTATTTTATTGTTATAAATGACCCGATTTTATCTTGAGCTCATTTCTAACTTTTATAATTTTGACAAAATATATTTTTATGGAGAGTAAAATATTGAAAGTTATTTAAGGTTTAAGTTGATTTATTCTGGAATAATATTCCTGACTTTTTATTATTCAGAATTATGTTAAAAAGTTATGGTTTAAGGTTTAAAGAATTAGCATTCTGGTAGCTTTTTGGACTATTTTGGTATTTACTAAGATTTTTTAAGGCTGTTCTGGAGTTTAGATAATATTTCAGCTACATGCTAGCTGTTTTGGCTAATTTTGAAAGTTTCTTTTAGGGTGTTTTGGAGTTAGGCTAATATTTACATGCTAGTTGTTTGACTAATTTAAGACTTTTTCCCGTTTTTTTTAGACTAATATATTAGTCTAAAATATATTTCAGGGGTATTCAAATCCAGGCCTCGAGGGCCGGTGTCCTACATGTTTTCCAACCAACCTTCCATTGAAGCTCCTTATTGGCTAAACATACCTGATCCTGGAAATTAGCTGCAGATAAGGCAGGATTTCTGGAAAACCTACAGGAAGCTGGCCCTCGAGGCCTGGATTTGGGCCTCTCTGCTGTAGGTTTTCCAGAAATCCTGCCTTATCTGCTGCTAATTTCCAGGATCAGGTATGTTTAGCCAATAAGGAACTTCAATGGAAGGTTGGTTGGAAAACATGTAGGACACCGGCCCTCGAGGCCTGGATTTGAATACCCCTGATATATTAGCTGGCTATCAGCTTCAGCATTTTAAGCTTAAAGTTTTTCAGCTATCAGCTTCAACATCTTCATCTATCAGCACTAGCATCTTCAGCGGTCAAATTCCGCTTCCAGCATTCACACTAGTATTATTGCAGGTAATGTTATATATCTAGTTCATAATTAATACATTTTTATCCTGTTCGACCTCAGGTGTGCTCTGGATTTTGGCTCCTTTGTGATTGAGTTTGACTCTCCTGCTTTAATGACTTTTAGCTCAAATGTTTTTGCTCTTTCAGGAACAACGGCACCATCTACGCCCTCACCGGCACAGCCAAGCCCAGCCCCACCGAGCCTGCCAAGCTGATGGTCACCTTCTTTGAGAGTAGGAACCGCTTGTTCCTCCTGTTTGTTCCTGATGTTTGCTGGACGTTCATCCTGACCTCCTTCTCCTCCTACAGACAACCCTCCTTCCCCCTACTGGGTTCTGTCAACCGACTACACCAACTTCGCGCTGGTCTACAGCTGCACTGACCTGGAGCTGATCCACACCGACTTCGTCTGGATCCTCAGCCGGACCCCCAGCCTGCCCCAGGAGACCCTGGAGAAGCTGCAGAACATCCTGATCTCCATCGGAGTCAGCGCCGACAAGCTGCTGACCACCAACCACGACCAGGATTACTGCAGACCCATGGGCAACTGAAGCTGCTCGGGAGCAGGAATAAACCACGGTCCTTGAACGCAGCGTCCGAGTCTGATGGTCTTTCTGTCATCGTCTCCATCTTTAGATGAACTTAGATGAACTCGTGAAAATGTCAAAAATCTTCATGTTTTAACTCTAAGTGAAATGAAAAAGAAAAGAGAAATACAATCAAAATAGTTAAAGTAGAAGAGCTTGAAAAAATGTTTCTCTCAAAACAAATATAGAAAACAAGATGATTTTTACTTTTTATAAGGGACAAAAATCCACCAAAGGGACAAAATAATGTGTCTCTCTTTTAAGGTTTCTTAAAATTAGATGTAATATCCAGTTCTTATAAATTTAATCTTAAAGATTTTGTCCTAAAATGAGCGAAAACTTCATTAACTATTTAATACATTACTTCTTTAACTAAATACTTCCTTTTAATCCCTAGAACAGTCAAACTTCCATTATTTCTGGACCATAATTATAATATAAAGATTAAAATGATCCATTATAATAAAAACTTGTTTTAAAATTATTTATAAATTATTTGAGTTATAATAAAACTTTCCAGTTTCAACATCGCTCACCTTCCACTAAACTTCTGCTTAAAAATGTTCTGTAAAGTAAAATAAAACTTGTTTCTTTAGATATTAATTAAGATGAGATCATTTTAAGATCAAATGATTCAACAATATGTTCAAAACTTAAAATGAGTTTCACGTCTTCCTGAAAAGTCACAAAGTTATTTAGTAAAAAGACATTTAAACTAGAAACTGGATCAAATACTATATTTTATGTTTTTTCAGTGGAAGACTTAAAAAGTGTTTGTAAAATAAAAAAAGGTTGAAGAAAAAGAAGTAAAAATCTAAATTCTGTGACAAATTCAAACCAAACTTTATTGAAAAAACAGTTTTCATAAATCAGTGACACAAAATGTTTTCATGATAAAAACATTTCACTTAAAAACCAAAAACACAAACAAAGCCTCTCCTGAGCTGCACACATGAATCATTACACATAGATAGATGGTAAATCTCCTCTTATAGGAGCAGCTGTGAAACTCTCAATGAAAAAGTTGCAGGTTCAATTCCTGCTTTCTTGGGTCAGACGCTGAACCACTTGTTGCTCCTGGTGGTTAATGTGGCGCCGTTGTTCACCAGCAGAGGCGCCATCAGTGTGGGAATACAACTGTGACTGTATAAGTAAACACGGTTTAACTTAAATCACACGTGTCAAAGTCACAGCCCGGGGGCCGGATCCGGCCCTCCAGATCATTTTATTTTATTATTAATGACCCGATGTTATCTTGAGCTCATTTCTAACTTGTATCATTTTGACACAATATATTTTTATGGAGAGTAAAATATTGAAAGTTATTTAAGGTTTAAGTTGATTTATTCTGGAATAATATTCCTGCTTTTTTATTATTCAGAATTATGTTAAAAAGTTACAGTTTTAAAGTTTAAAAAATTGTAATTCTGTTAGGTTTTTGGACTAGTTTAGGTTTTCCAAAGTTTTTTGGGGCTTTATTGGAGTTGAGCTAATATTTACATTCGAGCTGTTTTGGCTAATCTAAGTTTTTATTTATTTATTTAGTTGTTTAGTTTGTTTAGGCCAATTTGTCATTTAGCTAACATTTTAGCTGTCTATTAGCTTCAGTGTTTTCAGCTATCAGCTTCAGTGTTTTAACTATCAGTTTCAGCATCTTCAGCGACCAAGTTCAGCTTCCAGCATTCACACTAGAATTATCACAGGTAATGTTTTTTTTTTTTATCTAGTTCATAATTATGTTTAAAAGATACAGTTTTAAAGTTTTAAAATGTGGTTTTCGAGTGTTCAATAAATGTTTATCGTCTTCGGCCCGCGAGTGAACTATCAAAATATTACAGTAAATCAAACAACATAAACACTGGAGCTCCGGTGTTAAAGGGTTAAAATAGAAATCTGGTTCTGGACTAAAGTGGAGAAACAAACAAACGTCTGAACTGATCATCAAACCCACAGAAACTCTGAACAGAACGGTTCACAGACCCAGAAGGATTTGGTCCAATTCTAACAACATTCAGTAGAAGTGATTCTCACAAGTTTTCTGGACTTTATTCAGGAATCATTTTTTAAATGTTCCCAGAGTTATTCTGCTTGTTTTTATAACCTGTTAATGTAAGAAAACATTTCTGCTCCAAACTTAAGCAGAAACATGAAGGGATTTTCTTTTCTTTTTCATTGTAAGATCCAGTGAAGCGCTTCTGGATCAGGTTTGTTTAGTTTCTGAGAGTTTATAACGTTTTGGATCAAAGTTACATTGATTTCCTTTAAAACTCTCACTCTGTTTTTTTCTAAATTACCCTAAAACATTTCTATTCCTCTATTCCCTCTATTCCTCTTTCGTTAGTGGATTGGTGAAAAGTAAACCGTCGTTCATGACACACGTTAGTGGATGTGAGATGTCACCACCCGAGAAAACTGAGCCTGTCAATAAAACCAACACACCCTCCCAGCTGAGGGTCTGTTTGATCCAAAGACAAACGATTCCTTTGAGAAAACATTTGTCGACTCTTTTGAATGTGTTTGAATGTTTCCTTTTTTAAAGTTATCAACTTAATTCTTTCATATGAAACGAACAAAGACAGTAAAAGAGTTGATTCCTCGTGTGTTTAGGAAAGTAAAGAACTTCACATCAAAAGAGTTTTATTTTACGAAGGAACAGTTTTTACATTTTTAAATCCTGTAAAGTTATAAAACTCTTTTGAACTGAAGTCAAATAAATAAACTGTAAACATGAAACACAGAGGTGGTTCGTCTGGTTTTATTTCAGCAGGTGTTTCCGGCGCTCTGCAGACGGGTCCGGATCGCCGCCTCACTGCCCCATGGCGTGGCAGTAGCCCTCCTCCTGGACGGTGGACAGCATCTTGTCCACGCTGACGCCGATGGAGGACAGGATGGCGTGCAGCTCCTCCACCGTCTCCTTGGGCAGGGTGCGCTCCCTGCTCAGGATCCAGGACAGCTCCATGTGGAACAGGCCGTAGTCGGTGCAGCCGTAGACCAGGGAGTGGCCGTCGTAGTCGGTGGAGAGGACCCAGTAGGGGCCGGGGGGAGTGTCTGCAAGACGAGGGAGGAGTTTCAGAGGCTGCAGAGACCCGGGTCGAAATAACCCGAGCTCAGGGGTCTGCAGCCTGCTGCTCTCCCTGGTGGTTCCTCGGCCAAACTTAAATCAGTCATGGAGACGGCTGACCAGCCAGTCGACCGTCGGTCAGCAGCTCCTTAACCAAAACTACTAAAGAAAACAAACAAACAAAGCCCACAAACTAAGACTACCAACCCAAACTAAAATAACAAAACCCAGCAGTGTAAGACTGCTGAGGACAAAGAGAGGGAAAAAATTTAAAAAAAGATTAATAAAAAAAAGCATTTTTTTAAAAGTAAGGATTACTTCATTAGCATTTATGTAATTTAGATTAGTTACATTTATACATAGATGTCTGAGGTTCACATAGATGATAAACTTTGTAGGTTTTTACATCCTGTTGACCTGAAGACGTCTTGTTTGATCAACTCTACCTAAGAATGAACAGATTTTAGGTGCAAAACTTTAGTAAAAAGTTTGACATTTTATGAGTTAAAAGCACAGATTATCTTAAAAAAATACATTTTGAGAGATCCTAAGTTCTTTTAATGTTTTTGTTTTTGTTAGTGCCAAAAAATAGACATAATTCATATTTATTATTAAAAAAGGTCCTGAATCCAAACTTCTTAAAGGCTAAAATAAGATTATCCGGCTCCGTCTAGGTTCTGATCAGTAGAAAATGAGTCCAAATGTCTTTTATCGGTAAAGGTCGCTGACTCCTGATCTACTTCTGTACCTTCATAGAAGGAGACCTCCAGCTTGGCGGGCTCAGCCGGGTCTTTGACTTTAGCAGTACCGACGATGGAGTTGACGGTTCCATCATCCCTTCAAAATAAAGAGAAAAGGTCACATTAAATATTTCTGTGTTTGGGTTGATGGGCAGCAGCTGCAGCTCAGACTCACAGCAGCTCGGAGTTCAGGACCTCGATGACCCCAGGAGCCTTCAGGGTGTAGAAGGCGGTGCTGCACTGACCCTCCTGGAAAGTCGTCGGCAGCCTCGAGAACTCAAACCATTTCCCCAGATACTGCAGAGAGAACACGTCACTTCTTAGGCCGGGCGAAGGCCACACAGCCGCTCAGAACTCTGTTCTGTCCGGTGTCTGCGCGTGGGCGGAGCCTCACCCTGGAGGCGTCAAAGTTGGCCTGAACTGCCGGCGTGGGGCATCGTCCAGCCTTGAAGACCTGAGCGTTTGCTGCAAACGCCAGCAGCAGAGTCACGGGAATCACCTGTGCGGCCCTCATGGTTCCTCCTGCAGAGATTCAACCACAAGTTAGGCGGAGGAGGCGAGCGTGGGCGGACGGCGCCGCAGCCTGCTCACCTGCACGGTCAGATGTGTGCGCCGCCGTCACGCTCTGAGGGGCTTTTAAAGGATGGGAAGTTATTGATCACATTTACGAAACTCCTGGACCCTCCCCATGATGGGAGGGGGGTATGTGAGAGGCAGCAGCTGTGCAAAAATTCACAGATCAAACATCACTGAAGGTTAGTGATGTAACCTTCACCGAGCATGTGGACGTTTCTGGGGTCCACATGCATGTGGGGGTTTGGACGGACGGAGGCTGCAGGGTCAGAACGTAGCATCAGCTGCATAGTTTAACCGAGAACTCAGAGAAAAATACGGTTTATCTTTGGTTTATTGTTAATATCTGTTTCAGAAAAGTCTGTTTTTAACATCAACCTGGTTCATTCAAATGAGTTTATGTCGACCCAATGATCCAAACTGAACCAAAACTTCTTTCTATCCAGAAAAATTCACATTTGATCAAAGAATAATGGTTGGTTTGGTCACTTATTCCTACCTGAGGATGACCTGAGATTCCACTTTATGTCAATACAATTTCTATTTGATTTATTTAGCCCAATATAACAAAAAAATCCCTCATTGGGCTTCATGGTGTTAAATGTTCAGAAGCAGAAGGTCAGTCATGAAATATGAACAATAGCTAAAAAGTAAACATACTGAATAAAACTGGTTAACCTTAGACCCTTCTTCCAGGTTAGGAAAAACTTGATTCAGGAAAAAAAGAAGAAGCTTCAGGAATGTCAACATGAGGGAGAGATCCTGTCCCAGGAGGGACAGGAGATTTACCAGGACTGTTAACGAGGAATGAGCTCACCTAAGTCTATAACGACATTTTTGAATATAGATTATCCAGATAGGACAGGGGGACAGGTGGGGACGAGGTCCACGGCAATACGAGCCAGAGGCAAGGTCCACAGCCAAGATGAGCCAGAGGCGAGGTCCACAGCCAAGAACAGGAGCACACACGATCCACCAGGAATCTCTCCAACTCTGAGATGCAAGATGACGAGCCAGAGGCGAGGTCCACGGTCAAAACTAGCCAGAGGTGCAGTCCACCGCCAAGATGAGCCAGAGGCAAGGTCCACGCCCAAGACGAGCCCTAGGCGAGGTCCACGGACAAGATGAGCCAGAGGCGAGGTCCACGTCCAAGACGAGCCCTAGGCGAGGTCCACGGACAAGATGAGCCAGAGGCAAGGTCCACGCCCAAGACGAGCCCTAGGCGAGGTCCACGGACAAGATGAGCCAGAGGCGAGTTCCACTGCCAAGATGAGCCAGAGGCGAGGTCCACAGCCAAAAAGGGCCAGAAGTGTGGTCCACAGCCAAGACGAGCCAGAGGTGTGGTCCATGGCCAAGACGAGCCAGAGGCAAGGTCCACTGCCAAGATGAGCCAGAGGCGAGGTCCACAGCCAAAAAAGGCCAGAAGTGTGGTCCACAGCCAAGACGAGCCAGAGGTTTGGTCCATGGCCAAGACGAGCCAGAGGCAAGGTCCACAGCCAAGAACAGGAGCACACACGATCCACCAGGAATCTCTCCAACTCTGAGATGCGAGATGACGAGCCAGAGGCAAAGTCCACGGTCAAAATTAGCCAGAGGTGCAGTCTACAGCCAAGACCAGCCAGAGGCGAGGTCCACGGCCATGAACAAGTGCACAGACGATCCACCTGGAATCTGAAATCTCACCCGAGGAGCAACATCCGAATCACACTGGACCCACCAGAAGCTCAGAGAACTAAATATAATAAATAATAAAGAGGAGAGGTGAAGTAAAGGAGAATAGAGAGCAGAACACTAGAGCTGATATGAACAGCAATGATGATAGAAAATATAACATTTATAGTGTGTCAACATTAGCAGCAATAAACAACATTAAATGTTGGATAAAAACATGATTTTAAACAAAAGTCTCTTCTGTCTTCATGATGTTTGTTTTGAGGTTCAGAGATCTGGAGAACAATGCAGACATGTCGTCCCACCCCCCCGACCTTCACAGGCTGAAAGCCAAACTGCTTCTGTCTCAGTCAAACAGAAATCAATGTATTTGAATCTTAGTTTAACCCTTTAACACCTGAGGCTTCGTCTGTGACGCTTAAACACAAAAATCTTTAACATACTAACATTTCAGTTCCACGAGACGCTTTTCTCCTTCAGAATCTTCTGGAACGATCGTGTTAATGGTTGAAAAGTTTCAGTAGATCAAAGAACAGAAACTCTGGAGCTCCGGTGGTAAAGGGTTAAACAAATGTCTCATGAGAAGTGAGGAGACGTTGGAGGACAATGATTACCACGACAAAAAATGATTCGGATGCAGTCTCTGACCCGCCCCCTTCTGTGAATCGGAGGTGTGAAGACAGGTGAGCGTATCTGCATCCCACCTGAGGTCACGTGAAGGTCACACGTGAAGCTGAGTGTACATTCACAGCTGGGGGGGGGTGTGCACGTGCAGAAGCGTGTTTACCGTGTAAAACCTGACAGGTCTGCGTCAAAAGTCACGCGTGTTCTTCAACCTGAAATCTGTCGGATTAAATGAATCTTCATCAAATAAACTCTTGTTTCAAGAAAACTGGTTTTATTTTCTCTTTCAAGAAAGAAATTTTTTTTTTCAATAGCTCAAGTTTAAGAAAATGTCTTATAATAAACATTTTTCTGACCTCACTGGCAGATTTTTCTGCTAATTTAATTAGAATTAGTGATTTATTTTAGTTTTTACAGTGAACGTCTGCAGATGAATTTCCTGCTTGTTTTCTCCATATTTCTGTGCACAGACTAAAGAAGCTGCAGAACAACATCACATGACATCTCCTCAAACTCATTTTATCTCCTGGAATGTTTGGAACTTTATACTATCTGTAAGGAATTGTGTTTTTATACCAAATAGTATTCTTGGCGACTTTAACATTTTCTACAAAGTTGTTTTATTTGGTTTCTTTAATCAAAACGTCTATAAAAGCAGAATTATCTAATTAATCCATTTATAATTCTAGAAAAATCCACAAAAGTAAGTTTTCTTCCAGAAAAAACCCATTTATCTTATCTTTTGATTGATTTATTTGGTTATTTATTTTTAATTTAATATTTTCTATTATACTTGTTTTGCTTTTGTTTGTCTTTTTTCTATTGTGATATGTATATATACCTCTGAATATCGTCAGTAAAATGTTGAGACAAAAGAAATCTCCTCAAATGTTCCGTAACTTTAGTCATCAGATCGTTTGGCTGAAGAAAATCTGACCGTCACAGTGAAGCAGCAACAGCTCACGTGCTGCCCCCTGGTGGAGGAAAACTCACCTACTGCTGACACACAAAACAAGACAGTATTGTAGTTTTAAATATTTAAATTAATATCAACTTTATTTCAGAACAATTTGAACTCTATGGTTTTAAATCACTAATAAAATTTGATTTGTTATGAATCTGATCCTCAAAAACAACAATCTGGTTACAAATCAGAGTTTCCTGTTTAACCAAAGAATTTCCAGTTTTCCTGATACATTTTTCTTTTTGATTAATACATTTTAAATTCAACTAAAGCTATAAAATATGTTTTAACAGTCTGAAGAACAGAAACCAATAAAAAGGAATGTTCTGACAGTCTGCATGTTGTGTGTTCCCGTTTCTCCTCCAGATTCTCCGTTTCCATCTTCTCTGCACAAACCGACTCGGATGTTCGTCAGATCCCCGTCTGATCTGAAGCTCTGATGTCAGCGGGTCCCTTAGAATTCAAAGTGAACTCTGACAGTTCCTTTTATTGTTTTTTTTATTCAAATCATTTCCTGACCATAAAATAACTTTTAGATTTTAACATGAAAATCGAGGATTTGTAACGAGGAATCATCATGAAGGAATCTGATGGATTTTTACATCAGTCTTTGATCTTCAGTTATTTTTCTATCATTCTCCCCTTTAGGATCAACTTTATGACTTTAGTTCCAAACAGCATAAAAAAGAAGAATTTGAATGTTTTTTCAAACAAACAAATGACCTGATGAAAGCAAACATGAACAAATGCAGATTTAAAGCAGCAGAACGCCGTGAACAAACAGAACATCAATGCTCCGGCCGGCAGAGGACTCCTCCTGATTGGTTTATGACATTTCCTCTGGTATTTCTCCCATGATTCTCATTAGCCAATAGCTAACTGCACGTCTGGAATAAAGCCGACGAGCACAAAGAGCAGCATTGAGGAGACGGAGGAGCAGAGAGGAGATCCTGGAGACCACTTCAGCTGGAACCGCAGGATCTGTACGGAGGAGCTCGGACCATCCATCATCCATCATCCATCCATCATCCATCCATCATCCATCCATCACCACACAGGTGAGACGGCTCATTTCTATGAATGTTTTCATAGATTCTCCATCATTTTAGCCTCAGATGATGGGAGTTCCTTCATGAAGCTGAATCTGTGTCTCAGACGTCTCTGCAGGGCTGAGTCCATCAGGAACATGGAGTTTCTGCACGTCGTGGTGTTTGTCCTCCTCTCTGCGCTGGTCGGAGCTCAGGTCCCACACTGGGGTCCGTGTCCGGAACCGGAGGTCCAACAAGCCTTCAGCCTCAAACAGGTAGACGGCCTGGAAGCTCAACCTGCAGCAGCAGGAGGTCCTCCGAGGAGTAAACTGTCCTGACGGGCAGCAGTCTGTGTGCACGTCATCAACAGTCTGAGGATTCTGATGCTTCAGGACAGGAGTCGGCAACCTTTAACAGTAAAAGAACCGTTTGGGCTCGTTTTCTACTAATCAGAACCGAGAAGGAGCCGCATAGTTTTACTTTAGCCTTAAAGAAATTTGGACTTTCATTCATGACCTTCTTTTTTAAATAACAAATATGAATTATGTCTACTTTCCAGCACGAACAAAAGCAAAAATATAAAAAAGAATCTGGCATTTCTCAAAATTTGATTGTTCTTTTTTTTTTATTTGACAGAACCTCAAATAACTTATTTTCAAAATAAAAGATTCTCTGTGACAAACAGGATCATCTCTGGACAGCTACTATTATTGTGCAGCATAAGATAATATCTGTTTCTAAATCATAAAAGATCAAACTTTTTACCAAAGTTTGGCTTTACAAATGAAATCTGTTCATTCTTAGGTAGAGTTGATCAAACAAGACGTCTTCAGGTCAACAGGATGTAAAAACCTACATAGTTTATCATCTATGGCACACGCGTCAAAGTCACGGCCCGGGGGCCGGATCCGGCCCTCCAGATCGTTTTATCTTATTTTATTAATGACCTGATCTTATCTTGAGCTCATTTCTAACTTGTAGAATTTTGACAAAATATATTTTATGGAGAGTAAAATACTGAAAGTTATTTAAGGTTTAATTTGATTTATTCTGGAATAATATTCCTGCCTTTTTATTATTTACAATTATGTTAAAAAGTTACGGTTTTAAAATGTAAAAATTGTCATTCTGCAGCTTTTTGGACTATTTCGACATTTACAAAGATTTTTAGGCTATTTTTAAGTTTTGGCAATATTTCAGCTACATGCTAGCTGTTTTGGCTACTTTAGGGCTTTTTTTATTTTTTGTTTTTTTTAGCTTTTTAAAAAGTTTTTTGGGCTATTTTGGAGTTCCGCTAATATTCACACGCTAGCTGTTCTGGCTAATTCAGACTTTTTTCAGTGTTTTAGGCTAATTTTTCAGCTGCATGCTAGCTGCTTTGGGAAACCTACGTTTTTTTTTTTTTTTTTTTTTTCATTTTTTAGGCTGATTTGGCTTTTAGCTGATATTTTAGCTGACTCTTAGCTTCAGCGTTTTCAGCTTTCAGTTTCAGTGATTCCAGCTATCAGCACTAGTATCTTTAGCAGCCAAATTCAGCTTACAGCATTCACACTAGAATTATTACAGGTAATGCTATATAACTTATGTTAAAAAGTCACGATTAAAAAAAATGTAGTTTTAGAGTGTTCAGTAAATGTTTATCCCGGTTTGACCTCAGGTGTGTTTTGGATTCTGGCCTCCTGTGTGATTGAGTTTGACATCTCTGCTCTCTGTGCACCTCAGCCAACAATTTATAAATGTAACTATTTTGAATGAAATAAAGGCTAATTAAGTAATCCTTACTTTATTTTTCTTCATTCCGAGAGCCACTATGGTAAAAGAGCCAAATGTGGCTCTCCTAAAACCTCTGTTTTAGGAGATGAAACTCTAAAATGTTTTAGCATCACGTATTGTTACAGAAAAAATGTAAAGTTGTTTAAAGTTTCATTGAGCTTTTTAAAGCATTTTTACCACTTTAATGATGAAACAATTCCTCAAAATGAGCTAAGCTAAAGCAGCCTGATGACCCCCCCCCCCCCCACAGTTCATGGGCCGGTGGTTCGAAATCGCCAAACTGCCCGCCCAGTTTGAGAAGGGCCGCTGCATCGAGACCAACTTCACCCTGAGAACTGACAGCTCCATCCGTGTGGTCAGCTCTGAGATCCTGTGAGTCGTCGTCGTCCCCCCCCCCTCAAAGTCCAGTCTGAGGTCATCCACTCTGTTAATCAAATCTGTTGGAACAGGAAAGGGGAGCTGAAAAAGATCGAGGGGACCGGCATCATCGAGGACCCAAAGAACCCGGCCAAGCTGGGCATCACCTACTCCTACGGTGAGTGCGGCGGCGTGACGGCCTCAGGGAGAGGTCAGGAGGTCATCATGATGTCGGTCTGCTCCCCCACAGTGCTGCCCTACTCCCCCTACTGGATCCTGTCCACCGACTACGTCAACCAGGCGCTGGTGTACTCGTGCACCGACGTGCTCCGGCTGTTCCACGTGGACTTCGCCTGGGTGCTGGGCCGCACGCGGAGCCTGCCCGAGGCCACCATCGACAAGGCGCGGGAGGTGTTCGCCCACAACAACATCGACGTGACCAGAATGATTCCCAGCAGGCAGCTGGGCTGCGACAAAACGCTCTGAGGCCTTCAGAGACCAAAGCGGAGGAAAAAACGCTTGAAAACAGAGATTATGACATCAGAATCTTTATAACTGGAATGATGTCATTAGTCAAAATAACAATGAGAGAAACATGATCTCTGTTGTTAAATCTTAACACACCGTCAACAGGATTATTCCAGTAGATTGTGAAGCTCGTCGAGCCGCTTTTCTCCTTCACAATCGACTGGAATGATCCTGTTAATGGTTGAATAGTTACAGTAAATCAAAGAACATGAACGCTGAAACTCCAGCATTAAAGGGTTAAACACGTCATGCATTAGAAGAAGTGATGCAAACTCTAAAGTGGTGAAAAAGTGTAACAATTTTATCAATAAAACAACAAATACTACTTTTATGTTCCTTTTTGATTCTAAAATATACTCTTAGTTTTTCTCATGTTTGGGTGAGCTTTATTTTGAAATCCTTGTTTGTGTTTCATTAACGTATTGAGTTTCATGATGATGGAGGACGAGCATCAAACCCTGATCCGCTCTCGGTGCGTCCGCTCATCCACGTCTGTCATCGGGACATTTCTGATGATATTCTCCCTGCAGGTGATTCTGGACTCGTTTAGGACGTCCTCACGTTCTTATTTTAGGATTTCATTTGAAAATACACAAATAAAACTAGATAACTGCGATAATTCTAGTGTGAATGTTTTTTGCTGAAAGTAGTTGTTGAAGATGCTGAAGCGTTTAGCTAAAAATGGTGACTCAATTTACTTTAAATTATGAAGGGATTAGCTAATAATACAAAACTATTTGCAAAATGTTAAATTTGCTAAAAGACTGGAAATTTTATTAAAGAACTATGAACGAGCGCCTAAGTTAAGCTAAACTTCTGAAAAATGTGTAGTTTGCTTAAAACTCCCTAATTCATGTTAATTTAACAAAAACATTTAGTGTGTTGCTTAAATATCAGTTAAACTCCAAATTAGCCCAATAAATCTTCGTAGATGTCATAGCCATAAAAGCTAGCTCGTTGGTTAAATACCAGCTAAACTCTAAAATAGCCTAAAGATCCTCCGTAAATGTAAAAACACTAGCCTGTTGCCAAATTAGAACCAAATTAGCCAAAATGTTAGCCTGTTGGTAAAATATTAAGTAAACTCATTTTTTTAATAACTCTAAAAGATGAAACCATGAATATATTTAAAGGTTTGTTGCTAATCTGCTTAAAATTATGAAATTTTACTTCCTCATTTATGTCCTATAGGTCATATTTTGCTCAATATTTCAAAACTAAAAAGTTTATAAATGCCAAAAATACAAGCAGTAAAGTCCTGAACGGGCTGAAGGTTTTGATACTAAGATTGATGAAATCACTGACAGTGTGATTGAGATTTTATGGGCTGAAAAAGGTACAGAAAGGATGAGGAGAATCACTTTAGTGTGAATGCTGAATAAACAATCACACAATACGATGATGCTGAACTGATCAGAAACAACACAACACAGTGAGGATTGTGTCCAGGTTTTGTGTTGCTCCTGGAAGCAGAATTATTTGAACACAGACAATTCAGACAATTGGAATAAACACAAAAAGCGTTTCTCTGAATCTGATTCACTGTTTTAGTACATTTATTGTCACAAAATTACAGATTTATACAAAAAAAAATCAGGACTTTTTCCTTTAAATTATGACTTTTTGAATATTAAATTTACAATTTAATTCTTGGAAATGTTATCAACTTTATGACAGTATTTTCATTTATTTTCTTTAGCGATGGCCCTAACTCTTCGTCCTGTTTACTCATGAAGTGAGTAAGTTCTGTCAAAGACGATGTTGTCTGGAAACGATCCCTCAAATCTAGTTTTTATTCTGGAACAAAACAGATCAGAATCTGAATCTGGGACACGAGCAGCAGGACAGACATCTGAGCAGAGCCAGAACCAGAACCAGACCCAGAACCAGAACCAGAACCCCCGTCCCAGAAACCTTCATGGATCAGAACCAAAACATGATTATTCTCATCTGGATATCTGGGTTTACTTCAGTTTGGGTCACGGCGCTCCTGAATCCTGCGGTCCTTGAACTTCTCACAGCAGTTATTCTATAAAAGATGCTTATGATCAGAAGCTCCGCCCATCACGCCTGCTCGGTTTTTCTATGTTTTGGGTCCGACTCACCGGTTCCTGGAGGACGGATTCTGTTTCCTCACAGTTATTTCTGTTGAAGCTGAACTTCTGTGTCCTTAAATGTGAACACATTTTCAGGATGTTTTGGGGGAAAAACAGAAAAAGCTGAAACTACTTTTGAGTGTGAACTAAAAACTGAAACTGAAATGAATCTGATGGTGAGTTCAGGAACGTTTCCTCCAGACGTTTCATGTCACGATTCTCACATTGAGTCTGTATTTAATGTCCTGATCTTCAGTGTTTTCAGACAAACGTCAAACATGCAGAGGATGGACTGATGGGGAGGAGGATCTGCTGACCCCCCGTGTCCCCCCCCAGCAGGACGTCTCTTTATGACCTCACAGGATCTCCTCGGTTTGATGGCGGAGCGCGATCTTCATCCTGAGGCTCTTCACTTCAAACGGCCGCCTGGTGGGGTCAGACTCCTGCAGAGCCTCAGCAGGAGCTTGGAGGACGCTCTCTGCAGGAGGCGGAGCCTTTACGACCTCTCGCGCCGCAGGTGAGCATCGTTCCACCGCCGCGGCTCCGAGGTCAGCGGCCTCCACGTTTCCACCAAAACGCTGCTTCACCTGAACCAGCAGAACGCCGCCGGGCCGCCTTCAGCCTGCACACGGCTTCAGAACGTCCTGGAGAAGCTGGAATGAAGAACGTCTGGAAGGTTCCTCCAAAATTAGAACATTTTATTCAAATCCCGTCAATCTTTATTTAAAAAAAACACTTTCAAACTAAAGAGACGAACAGAGAAACAAACTAATAAACGAATAAAAACCCAAAGTAACAAACAGGAAGTCTTGAATGAGCCGACAGGAAGTGAAGCTAAATTAAAATGGGGGAGGGGGGGTCATGGTTGTTCTCTTTTTTGGAGGCGTTTTAGATTGAATTATTTCTGTTAGCAGTAACTTGTCGTTTTTCCCGTCTCTCCAGATGATCTTCAGTTCGTAAACCCTCAGCTGTCCTCATTCAAGCAGATCATCATCAGCCGAACACGTGGTGAAACGTCCAGCCGCCTCAGATCTCAGTCTCTGAGCCTCTACTGGAAAACATGTTTCTCATCTGGGATCTGGAGAACATTAAATCTTTACAGAAAAAACAACGACGTTTCATAGAAACCTTTGAAAGTGTTTCTCAGGAGAATTCAGAAACGTGATCCATGAAGCTCAGTCGAGAATTAGCACCTTATAAAGGAGCAGGATTGGATCCACATGTGGGGGGGGGTAACGATGCTGACGGTCATTACGGTTAACGAGCTGTCAGCTCATGGACATCTCCAGAGGAAGTTGGCATGTGAAGTGCAGACAGGAAGTGCTTTCATGTGGTTCATTACCAACATATTTGATCCTGATGGTGATTCTGATATTTTACATCCTAAATGAAGGAAAATGAGACGTTTGTGGTCATAATGAGAAGATTTTTGGGGGGAAAAACATTTTTAAAAACTTCCATGAACTGTATAACAGGAATTCTCCTCCTAAAAGAAAACTCCTGGCTCCTCATTATGTTCTCCTGGTTTTCCATGGCGGTAATAAGGAATCATGAAAGGCTCGGGAGGCCCCGCGGGCCCCTGGTCACAGCAGCATCCTCCTCATAGCTGCACAGCAGCTGGTTTTGGGTTAGCAGGAGGACTTAAGCCCCCAGCAAAAAAACAAAAGGAGGAACTGGTTGAGTTCTGGATTCTGAACATGAACTCTCGTGGACTCTGGTTTCTGGCCTGAGCTGGACCTGGGTCACTGGACCAGCTGTCAAATATCCCCCAGCATGCACCGCTCTGTGGGTCTGTGGCAGGGGTCTCCAAGTCAATCGGACAGGGGGCCAGAATCCAAAACACACCTTAGATCACGGCCGAACAGATAAACATTTATGAAACACTCTAAAACTACATTTTAAAACTTTAAAACCGTAAGTTTTAACATAATTATGAACTAGATATATAACATTACCTGTGATAATGCTTGTGTGAATGCTGGAAGCTGGATTTGGATACTGAAGATAATAGTGCTGATAGTTGAAGATGCTGAAATTGATAGCTTAAAACACTAAAGTTGATAGCAGGCTAAAACATTAGCTAAATGCCAAATCAGCCTAAAAACAAAACAAAACAAACAAACAAACAAAAAACAGCTAACATGTAGCTGATAAAGTTGCTAATCTGAAAAAACCCAAATTAGCCAAAACAGCTAGCATGTAGCTGAAATATTAGCTAAACTATAAAACAGCATAAAATATCTTAGTAAATACCAAAATAGTACAAAAAGTTAGCAGAATGACAATTTTTAAAACTGTAACTTTTAAACATAATTCTGAATAATAAAAACTCAGGAATATTATTCCAGAATAAATCAACTTAAACCTTAAATAACTTTCAATATTTTACTCTTCATAGAAATATATTTTGTCAAAATTATACAAGTTAGAAATGAGAACAAGATAACATCGGGTCATTAATAACAATAGAATAGAATGATCTGGAGGGCCGGATCCGGCCCCCGGGCCTCGGTTTTGACAGGTGTGGTCTATGGTTTTGTGGCTGCAGACTCATCAGCCTCTCAGCCATCGTTCTTTCCGGTTTCAGGCTCAGAGGAAGTTCTCCTGCTCCATGGAAAACTCTTCCTGGAGGACGCAGCACTTTGTTCCAAAATAGAAAAGTCTTTTTTGTTTTTACTGTTCAGAGAGACTCCTCAGGTGAGCAGAAACCGTTCACGGTGAAAGAACACCTGCAGGTTTGAGGTTCAGTCCTCGCTGCAGGAACCATCAGAAGATCCAAAACACTCAAGAACCTTTTTAGACATTTTCACCTGTAAGCCCCTCCCATAAAAATGGTGGAAATTCTCTAACAAAAGCTAAAAAAACATGAAGAACTTGAACTTCTTTCAGCTTCTGTCTTTGCTGCTCCGTTTGATCCAGAAGATTCTTGAAGTTTCTTCAGGAAACTCAGAGGCTGAAACGGTTCTGCTGGTTTCATGAAGTTCTGAGTTCAGCTGCAGATCTGCTGATCCTGTCCTTCCTCCTGTCTTTGAGGCAGGTAGATCAGGTATAGAGAGACAGTATTCCCCGTTATCCTGAGTGAGGATCAGCAGATCTGTGTCTTCAGTGTTCATCTTCAGGAATGAGGTCCAAAAACGTTTTCATTTAACCCCAAACAGAAATGATGTTTCTGTTCTCAGTGTTTCAGGGTTTTGGTGATGTGTTCCATGTTCTCTGTAACTCCAAACATCACTCTTCGCTCTGAACTTCCTGAAGTCAAACATTTGTATGAAATCTAACTTGTATCGTGTCCTAAAACTTTGACATTTAATGTATCTGGAGCTTTAAGGTCTGAAAAAATAGTTTTCTTCACCAAATCCTTTTTTGGGTCAGAATGTGAAATCCTGAAGCGGATGTGTTAACCCCCCCCATCAGCTGCCTCTGGTTAATTGTTGTCATCAGACACACCCGCCTGAGTTCCTTCAGTCTCCGTCGTAGGCTGAGAGACCGTCTTCCTTCTGCTTGGCTCCTCACAGAAGTATTTACAATAGATGTACCTTGAATGTCCTTGGACAGGTGAACCAGGTGTTTGAACGAAAGCTCTGAACAGTCCGCTTCAGGAAGAGCGACCGAATCCTTCATTACTCTCCGTCACGACCTCTGCTATGGTTATCGGACTCTGCTCCAGCTCTGTCAGGTGTTCCCCTCAACTGACTGTTGTTCCTGCTGCTGATTCCCTCCAAGAAGTTCACCTGAGGTCCTTAAGGTCCAGGAGCAGAACCTAAAACCTGCTCACTCATACTCGACCTCCAAACAAGGCGGAGCCCACTGCACCACAGCCAGATTTAAAACCTCAACGACACCGAGAGAAAAATTCACAGTTCATCAGTTCATATGGATCAAATAAATCCATCATCAATCATATTCAGAGATTAATTTTTCCAGATGAAAGATTTTCTCCACTGATCCTTCAGTTGAAGGAGATCCAAACACAAATCAATAATCGATATTGGAAAATACCGTCTGGATTGAGATTTAAAGATTGTTTGTTCACATATTTAATGTATTATCTTAATACTTCACCTGCACTGATCAGAACCAGGTGTTTATCTCTGAGTCAACCTGATGGGATCAAAATGTTCTGATTCATTCAGGATCAGTGAATCTGATCCAATCGGATCGATCGGAATGAATCAGATCAACAACCACAAACTATATAAATGGAATCGTAGTCAAAGTGAATGATTACAGCTGTAAAACTTACCTGGATGTGAACAGTGACAGCTCCTCTTCCTCATTTTACTGAGCGTCATAAATCCACATGCTGACCTCTGACCTCACCAACGGTCCGGAGCCAAAGGCCGCTCTGCTCGCGGATCGTCGTCTTCTGAAGGGAGGATCATGAAAACGTCGCCAGCTGCATCTACAGACACGCGTCCCGGACAGAATGACGGATCGCTCCTGCAATCTTCGGCATTTTTCAAACCTGCCATCTGGACTGTAATGACATGTTATTTCCGTTCATATTTCTCTGAGTTTCAGTTTTTTAAAGCGTCCTTGAAAAGTTTTCAGCTCCTCCAGATGTCCTGAAATTCTTTGGAGCTCAGAGATGGAATTATGAGTCTGCATGCGGAGCAGGACGCGCTCCTCAACAGGAATTGGGGTTTTACTGCGCTGAGGAGCACCTGTTCAGCGTGTAATTACACTGTACATTTACAGAGCCCAGGCTCCGCCCACTGTCCACCTCAGACATTCTGCAGATGCCGTTCTGTGAATGATGGTCTGCAGGAATGCTGGAGATCTGCAGATGTAGATGTTTGGGTTTCTTTAGCATAAATGTGTCCGTGGAAACTCCACACACAGATCCTCTAATGTCAAAATCCAAAACACACCTGAGGTCGCGGCCGAACAGGATAAACATTTATTAAACTCTAAAACTACATTTTAAAACATTTAATCTGTAACATTTTAACATAAACATGAACTAGATATATAGCATTACCTGTGATAATGCTAGCGTGAATTTAGCTGCTGAAGATAATAGTGCTGATAGCTGAAGATGCTGAAATTGATAGATGAAAACACTGAAGCTCAAAGCTGAAAACGTTGAAGTTGACAGGCAGCTAAAATATTAGCTAAACCAAATTAGCCTAAAAACTAAAAAAAGCCAAAACCAGCCATAACAGCTAGCATGTAGCTGAAATATTAGCTAAACTCCGAAACATCTTAAAAATCTTAGTAAATTCCAAAATAGTCCAAAAAGCTAGAAGAATGACAATTTCTAAAACTTTAAAACCGTAACTTTTTAACAGAATTATGATTAATAAAAAGGCAGGAATATTATTCCAGAACAAATCAACTTAAACCTTAAATAACTTTGACACACGTGGTCCAGCTGAAGACCACATCCAGCTTCTGTCTTCAGTCAGTTTGGCTTCATCAAAGCTCGGCTCACTTCTCTGAACAACAGAAACAGTTTCAAACACTTTTCTGGCCTCTGTGCACATTTTGTTTTCATTTATTTTTTTTATAAAATTGCATCAAACTTCAGAATCTTTCATCAAATTTCTTAACAGATCAAAAACAGCAGGTCTTCGTGAATGGAGCCCTATCAGACGTCGTGGTCTCAAACACAGGCTCTCCACGAGGCTGGGTTCTATCGCCACTCCTTCTGTACTAACAGCTGCAGGTCACAGAGCGAGGGCAGCTACTTGGTGAAGTTCTGATGACACAGCACTCCGGACCCTCCTACAAGAACCTGAGCTGGACCATGGCAGTGCCATGTCAGATTTTGTAGACTGGTGTGACGAGAATTTCTTAGAGTTGAATGTGGAGAAAACAAGAACTCATCATTGACTTTAGAAGAAACAAAGTGAAACCACAAGCGAGCTCCATTCACGGACAGGAAGCTGAAATTGTTGGAAACTATAGATATTTAGGGACTGTGTTTGACTCCACCCTAAAATTGGACACAAACACAGAATCCTTAGTGAAACGATGCCAACAAAGAACTTACCTACTAAGACGGCTGACCTCTTTTAAAGTCTGTAACAACATTTTAAGGATGTTCTATCAGTCTTTTATCGAGAGCCTTTTAATGTTTTCTTTTGTCTGTTGGTTTGGTGGCCTGTCTATCAAAGACAAAAACAGACTTAATAAGATTGTTAAAGTCTGTTCTAAGGTCACAGGTATTCAACAGAAGAGTCTGAACTCTGGAACCACCCAATCAGCACAGACACAGCTGTCCTGCAGGCTCCGCCTCCTGCAGCAGCAGTCTTCTGTTTAATGTTCCACATGTTCAACTGAGCAAAAAACAAGTTTATTCATCTTTATTTTATTTACTTCGAGGCCTGAGAGAAGCCTCCAGAGCAAGCAGAAAAGTCGTTTCCATGGTGACCATCAGCTGTTCTGCTCTACGCCATGAAACCCTCTGAACTTTAACAACAGCAGCTCCGTTTCAGGAAATTCATCAAGCCTGAACTGCTGGTCTCCAGCAGGTAAAGGTCTGGTTTGAAGAACCCTCTGGAGGTCTGAGACATAAACCAGCAGAAGTTCATCCTGATGCAGCAACGTTTCTCTGACGCTCAAACTTTGGTTCACGGTCGCATTACAAATCATCAGAAAGTTTAAGTCTAGGAGTGAAGAAGCTCTAAATGCAAATGATCTCCGGGCCGGGCCGCAGGACGCCACTGGTTGGACGTTCAGCTGAACAGCAGCCAATCGCGGAGCTCCGGCGGCTCGCAGGAGCTGCCTTTGCTGTTTAATGGTTACAGGGCCTCCTTAAAATGTTTCCCCCCTCGTCCAGCAGAGCAGAGAGCTGAGAAGTGCAGCCCCCCCACAGGAGACACCTTCACAGGTAAGGACACGCTCAGAGGGACTTTCTGGAGTAACATCTGCTCTCTAACTCTGGAGCAGATTCAGAAAGATTCAACGTTTTCAGGACTCCTATTTAATAACCAAACACGCAGACCTGAAACGTTTGTTTGATTCTTACCTAAAAGGGTTTTTTAATTTTTGTTCTCCTTGAAAAGTTTCTTCCCAGCTTCTCCTGAATCTCCTTCATCGTTTTCTGCTTCAGACACCAGAAAACGTTCAACTTTTCTCTGTTTATGAAAAGATTTCCAGACAGAGAAACTCTCTAAAGACACAAACAGAAACTGAATCTGCAGCGTCAGCCTGAAGCCTCTGAGGTTGAACTGAAAATGTTTCTTCTCTGTAGGAAGAACAGAAACCTCCGAGATGTTCGCCGCCGGTCGAGCGCCCCTCATCCACACTGGACTCCTGCTAGCCGTCGTCTTATTACCAGGTGAGAACAAATTTCCTGCTTTTCTCCACTCAGGAAATAATCTGTTTCTTTTAATATTCCCATCAGATGTTTTCTCATATGAGGAACAGTCATTTTTCCTGAACATGATCCAATATTATCTACATGTTAACATCCTTCACAGCTAAATGCAGATAAAATGAGACAGTAATGATGACATCACCCTGATACCTCGTCTTTTTACCTTCTTAATTAAAGCGCTTCAGCTCCAAACGTACTTTAACCCTCATAAACCCAGACCCGTGTTTCCTTAGAGGAAAGTTCTGTGGAGTCCACTGCAGGTCTAGTGGACCAGAACTCACTTCTGAGGTTCTAACAGGTTCATTTACTGCATTTAAAAGGGAAAACACAAGTAAATGTTTTAAAAATGATTTTAAATAAAGTCAGATGTCAACTTAAACATGATTAACATTCACAGTTACATGTAAAACATTTTATTTTAATGTTTCATCATCTTTCCCATCAGCCTTTGCATCAGTTTAATGCATAAATCAGTGATTTTATTTCTCTTAACTGTGACATTTGGTAAAAAACAGATTTGAGATTTAGTAAATTACTATTTGTTAAAAAAAGATTTTGTAATGTTTTATGAACAAAAAGTAATTTTCATTTTTACATGTGAACTTTTCTATTTTTAATAAATGAAATAAAATAGTTTGTGTGAAGCAAAAATAAACTTTTTAAAATATTGTAGTTTTAAGTTTAAGTGAACAAACAAGGAAACAAACAAAAGGGAAAAGAACAGGAGAGAAACGAAAATGAAATTTAATAATTTCCAGAAACAATTAGATTAAATTCGCAAGATCCTGAATCGATTTGATTCTGATTTTTGGTCGATTCTTTCGATTCATTTCAAATTTGAGTTTATACATTTATGCACATCTGTTTAGAAATACATTAATAATCTACTATATGTTTTGAAGATATTCATACTAATCTGATCCAGTTCAGACACTGATAAATGTATCAGTGAAATAATGAGATTGTTAATATCATCCAGAGTTACATGGATTCTATGAAGAAGAAGCTCCATTTGCTTCTCATGGAGGGCGTTTTAGTTTAGCCACTAGGTGGCGATCCCGCTGTAGCATTACTTTTTTTTTCAAGAAGAAGAAAGAATGAGCAAAGAAACAGTTTTTTAGACCACAAATAGTTACTTTAAAAAATATGTCCTTTAAAGTGAAGAAAATTCATATAAAGAAGTTCATTTAGTCAGAATGTATCTTTACTTCGACCAAGTGTTAGCATTAGCCGTCCTATGGGAAATTCCATTATACGTTAGCATCAAGCTAGTGGACTCTAGGTTTATGCGCTAAATCAATCTCTATTTTTATGAATCGATTATTGATCTATGAAGCTTAGATCAATTCAAACCGATTATTTGATTTTATCAACCCGGCCCGAATTTTAACTCACCTGCACATTTGGATTTCACTGTATTTTATTTTTCTGTATTATTGTTGTATTCATACAAGGTACTGCTACTGACCTCCTCATGAACAGAATATCCCAGTTCTTCTCTTCTCTAGCGTTTCACGGCGTGTTGACCTGGTGTTGATCTTAAATGAGACAAATAACAAACAAACACCCTTAAAGCAGCTCTGACTGAGTCGTTTTTCTGTCTGAACTTCTGATCCGTCTGGGTTTTGTTTAGTAACTTTTTTTCAGAGCAGAGGTCAGTGTTCAGCTTCAGGGAGATTTTTTTTTTTTTGCATGAAAAGCTCAGAAAGTCCCTCACAAACCTGGAAATGAGCAGAAACGCTTTGATGAGAGCCATAAAGGATCAGCATCCTCGGCTGTCGGTAAAACAGCAGGAGGCGTTTTCTGGAGTCGAAACGCCGCTCCTGGAGGTTTTCCACGTGAACCTAACAGAGGA
>NC_050528.1:1149800-1156546 GCF_002922805.2 Oryzias melastigma
GCTCCTGGAGGTTTTCCACGTGAACCTACCAGAGGAACCTGCAGCCGCCGTAATCAGCTGACGCGGCGGTTTTGTTGGTCGTTAACCTCACAGAAGCTCTGCAGAGCTGCAGGCAGACACGTCCTCCCATTAGCTGCTGGTACAGTAATTGGTGTGGATGTGGGGGGTGTGGGGGGGTCTCTTTGTAGTTTTACAGGTTAACTCTGAGTGGGGGGGCATAAACTGTACAGGTTTGGTTCAAAGCCTGCTGGGGGCTGTGAGGGGTGGTTATCTGCAGGATGAGGAGGCGCCGGAGCTGCAGGAGTTTCTCCCAGAGGCTCGTTAGGAACGTCAGGGAAAAACTCAACATCTGTTTCATGTCAGGAGAGTTGCTGACGCTGCAGTTCGTGTCTTTGCAGAGTTTCTGGGTGCAGTTCCTGTGCAGCAGAAGCAGGATGAAGGTGAGGATGGCCCCGCCCCCTTCCTCTGCTCTGATCTGTCAGTCATCTCCAGATCAACCTCTGTGTGTTAATGTCAGAAACATCACTTTGCTGTAGGATTTCAAAATAAATGTTGTAAAAAGTGTGTATTTGTGGCCCGCCCTCCGTCCGTCCTCAGCAGCATCGGCGTCTGAATCCACGGCCGTCCTGAAGCAGCTGATTCGCAGCAGACGGAACGTGCCGGTGGTCCCGGTGGTCCCGGTGCCGCAGTTCCAGCGCGTGCCGGACTTCTGGGGGTGGTACAAGTACTTCATGGACACCCACAACCAGGAGGGGGTGAGTAGCTGCTCCTGTCCTGGTCCATGTCTCCTCTCATAATAAAACTGCTGAAACGTTTTTGTTTTGTGAAAATAAGACCTGAAGGTTCCATTGTTTCAAAGATGGAAACCACATTTATGATGACCGTCTACCTAACGGTGAATCTCTTTGGATCAGAGCCGGTTCATTTCTGTTTTTCTCCAGGTGGAGGACCTGGACCGTCTGTACATGGCTTACCTGCAGAACAAGCACAGGTCAGAGGAGGGCCCCACCTTCAACCACTACCTCAAACACCTCAGTGAGATCTACAAGGCCTGTGCGGACTCTGACGACCCGGAGTGCATCGCCGAGTCCACCAGCAAGCCCAAAGCGGCCGTGGTGATGCCCGCCCCCATCAAGTCAGCTGCCGTCAAGATGTGCAACCCCTACCTTGACCCCTACTGCCTCTACTCCGTCGCTGCAAAAGGTGCAGCTCCGGCTCCGGCTCCGGCCAAGGTGCCGGCTCCCATCCTGAGCCCGGTGCTGCCACTGCCGCTGAAAAGCCCCAGCGGATACTACTACTACGCCCCTGTCCTGGAGCCCTTCCTCAGTGCCGAGCAGAGGGCAGAACTGCTGAGGATCTGCCACCCCGACGACGTGGAGTGCCTGCAGTACCACCTGCGGGCGGCTTACGGCTACCGGCCGGCCCTCGGTCCGGCTCCGTCCTACGCCGCCCTCAAATGTGACCCCAAGGACCCCTACTGCAGGCCAGCCCTGGTCCAGAAGGCCCCATCTGGCTACTACCACCTGCTGTACCCCAGCTGCGACCCCGCCGTGGATCCTTTGTGCGTGGATAATGTTGGCCCCGCCCCTCTGGCTGCTGGGGAGGCTCCCAAGGAGCAGCACTGCAACCCCCTCTTCGACGGGGGCTGCAACCCCCTAACGGCCACCAGGGTGTCCGGCCTCACTAAACCCGTCCTGGAGTACGCGCCCCAGGATGAGCCGGCGCCCCCTGCCGCCCCCCTGTCATGTGACCCTCCTTACAATCCGTACTGCATACTGGCGGCCGCCGCTGCCCTGCGCCAGCCCCCCCCGCAGCTCCCCGAGCACCAGGTCTGAATCTGTGGTAGAAGGTTTGAGCAGTTTCTTTTGACTAATCCACTGTAATCTGTGTCTTTAATCCTAACCTGGTTATTAAAATCAGACGGTTTTCACTTCATGTTTAAAATTCTTTGCTTTTGTTTGAATCAAAAACACAAATCAATCAATCAACCAGGTACGCTACCAGCTCGGCGTCCGCGGCAAGACCAAGGAGGGCCACGACTGCTACGTGCACTATGACAAAGACTGCACCCCCGTCAAGTCTGGCTCCAGCGACCCGGCGCGACCCTTCTGCCACCCCTACGACCCCACCTGCTGGAAGTTCGCCCCACCCCCCGGTGTCGAGGCTCCAAAGCTCAGTAAGAACGGCGTCCTCCTCCCCCATCCGGACTGCGACCCCGAGTTCGACTACAACTGCCGCCTGCGTCTCGCCGAGCCCGCCGCCTCTGCAGACGAGCCCATCGCAGAGGACAAGATGGCGGACGAAGCCCCAAAGGAGGTCTCGGCTCCTCGCTTTGAAGACTTCCTGAGAGGAGTCCTGAAGCAGAACAAATGAACGCCAGCGAGCGCCTCCTCTGGACTTCCTCCTCTGGACTTCCTCCTCTGGACTTCCTCCCTCAGACGCTCCGACACATCTGAACAGGAAGCAGCTCCTCCATCCAAAATCTGCTTCCTCTAATATGAATCTACGCTTTCTCAGAATTAAACTTGACCTAGCAATGTCTGCAACCAGATCATGTGACCCGTGAGCACGAAATCCTCCATGTTTGATTGTTTGCTGTGTGAATAGATGTGTCGTTTTGGCAAACCGGTTGTGGTTTTTGTACATTCTTCCTCTCCAGTGTGTATTTAATGTGGTTTTCTACTGTTTCTGTGACACTAATCACCTTCACACCTCATCCTTGTAGTTTTGACAAAGTTCTAAATAAAAAGAAGAATCTGTTGAGTTTCATTTCTGGTCCTTTTTCACAGCAATTATCTGCTCTGCACTGAGCAGATACTGTGATGAAGAGTCTTCACTGAGACTTTCACTGAGATATAATAGTACACTAGATTTCCAAAAATATTGGCTCCCTCATCCAAATGATCAGCATCAGGTGTCCTAATCACCTGACCTGCCACAGGTGTATAAATCCAGTCCTCAGACATGCAGACTATCTCTACAAACATCAGTGAAAGAATGTTCTGCTCTCAGGATCTCGGTGAATTCCAGTGTGGGACTGTCCTAGGAGGCCACCTGTTCAATAAATCCAGTGAAATGTCCCAAATATTCCACAGTCAACTGTCAGCTCTATCAGAGCAACATGGACGAGTTTGGAACAACAGAAACTCAAGACACCAAGTGGTAAACTGATGGAGAGGAGTCGGAGGATGATGAAGGTCATAGTGTAAAGTCTTTTAGAGTCTAAAAGACTTGTAGAGTCTTCTGGAGTCTTTCACGTATCTATGCAGTGTGGTGAGTCTACAGGGAGGAATGGACTCAGACGTCAAAGGACGTCCGTCTGTAACAAACACCACTTTAAACACTGTTAAAAAAGAAACTTAGGGTTCGATCAATGACACATCTGACTCAAGAACTGTAAAAAGAACAAACACAACTCTACAAACAGTCTCAATTATAGACAAAAACATTATTTTAATGTACAGTTGTTGTTTTGTTTTTCTTTATATGAAACGCCCTCTTCAGTCCCACACTAATGGATTAGCCTACAGTCCCTTTTAATGTCCAACCGAAAACTCCTACGCAGATTGTCCGTAAAACAAATAGCCCCGTATCCCAAGAGAAAAATAAAACCCAGTAAAGTCAAATATCTGGTATACCATCTTAAAAAACACATTTGGGTACCCAATAACAGGAAAAAAAAGTCTCGGTCTCACCGGCGGGCCGGGGCGCCCGGTTGATTTCGAGATGCGTCCGTCTCTGATTGCGTGCAGTAAACCCCCAGTCCAGATCTCTGTGGCTCCCCCGTCCTACAACTGAATACTCCAAAGGTCGGGATCACGGGTAAAATCCAGTGGCCAAGGAACCTTTTTTTTAATTTATTTTTTATTTTTGTAACATTCACCGTGTGACTTTGTCACACTTCATCAGCTTCAAGAACATCTGGAGATCACATCTCATCACTACTCACACCAAGATTTGACTGTTCAACTCGAACCTCAATTCCATCAGATTTCCAGATGTAGAGGAGTGATTCCTCCCTCCAGAGAAGACGTCTCCACGGCTCTAGAGTGCCTTACACCACGGCATCCACACTTTGCATTGTACCTGTGTGGCTTGATGCAGCTGCTCGGCCATGGAAACCCATTCCACGAAGCTCTCGGCGTACTGTCCTTGGGCTGATCTGAAGGTCACATGAAGGTTGGAGCTCTGTAACAATTGACTGCAGAGAGTCAAAGACCTCGTCTTCTAGGGAGTTGTCGCCTAGCTTCACCTTCTCTGTGATGTGAGAGTCGGCGTTTAGGATCTTGGTCTTCAGGGGGTGAATAATGAGGCCAAATTAGAAGCAAACGATACAAGCCTTGACGTTTTGTCCTGCATCTGATGTCGGCTGTATGAGAGTCGGGCTAGGTCATCGCTCAAGTCCAGGTCGTCCAGGACCGCGGAGTCCCAGCTTGACATTCTCATTCATCTCTGTCATCAGTGTCGACCCATCACTTCCTCTCTTCTCCCCTTTTGCATTAAAATCTCCCATCAGGATGTTCACATCCCCTATCCTTAAGGTTGTCCAGGACTTTTTGTGACCTGTCGTAGAATTGGTCCTTGGGTTCTTCGTCACGACCGTTTGACGGTGCGTAACACTGGATAACATTCATCTTGATGTCCTTCTTGGTAGTCCTGAAACTTGCTGTGGTTATTCTTGGCCCATGTGTTTCTCATCCAACAACAGCTTTCTGTGCTGTAGTTAAGAGGGAAAACGGTACCCTATCTGTGTCTCCTGTGTTTTCGGCTTCATGTCCAGAACACACCAAGAGTTCACCTGTTCCCAGTCTAGTTTGTCCGGACAACAACCATCTCATCTGCTCAGTCTCAGCACGCTGATAATGCATTTGGGTTGACACTTGGCGTTCCTGCCTCGTGCACGGTCCTGATGTTCCATGCACCTATGATGGTGGTCGCCCTGGTCGACAGAAAGATCTTCATCCCTGAAGCTTCCTTTAAGGTTTGGCTCCAGCACGTCATCCTTCTACCCGCTCCCAAGACTAAAGGTTTCTGGGTAATTTTAAGAGTATTGTTGATGTTTTCCTTGCTGGGGTAGGTTTTACAGGGTGAGAGTGCTGGCCTCTAGCCTATGACCTTCTCTGAAGATCCTGCTTTTCTGTTCAGATAGAACTGCCTCTCAAAGCTAATGAGCTCCATCTGCCTGAGTTTAGGAATCAGAGATTTCCTTCTCCTAGTGAACCCAAATCGAAGTGAACCCAAATACCGCAAAAAATAAACTAAACATGAAGACATTGAGCTTCATGGTGTCTTCTATAAATCCTCTTGTTTTGAGTCAACTTTGGGTCAAATCTAAACTGGTCTAATAGTAAATATTCTTACACTGATGTGAATGCTTCATCTTTGGAAGACAAACATCAAGACCTGAGTGATGCTCTCATGATGGTGCAGGAATCCACTCATCAGAAATGTGAATCTCCCAAATGTGACAAGAATCAAATCCTCTTTGGATTGTGATCAGGATTATCGTCTCCTCTGCTCTGAAAGGATTTGGTTCTGAGGCCGCCTCTCTGAGCAAAAGATTGGTTCTGTTTGATACCACCTCTGGTTCTGGGTTTGGTCCATGTTTTTTAGTCAGGTCATTCTGGAGGGTGGAGGTGACATTTTCAGCCACCAAACGTGTAGAATTGGTATTAATCAAACCATTTCTGGAATTTAAATGTTGCTTTTTAACACACTTCTGTTTCAGAAGCGAGATTCTTCTTCCAGGTGTGTTCATGTTTGTTACGGAGGAACATGACAGGTTTTCCTGTGTGTTTCAGCGAGAACTCAGGCAGCTCCTGAGCAGTAATTAACACTTCTGCAGCTGCTGCTCACAGCAGACGTGTGCTGCTGACAGGTGTAAAGGCAGGTAACACTCCGCACGCAGCGATGAAACATGAGCGCAACATCCACTCCAGAGAGCCCGCCCACTCCGAACGCAGCTGGCATCCAGGAAAGTCTGGACTCGTATCAAACCCTTCTGCTGGAAAAAAGAAAAAAAAGGTGAAACTGAAGTATCTGATTTAAAATGATTCATTTATGATTCATAAATCCTAAATAATTCAGTTATTGTTTCTATTTGTAGAATTTATTTTACCAGCAGAAAGTTTGATTCACTTTAGTTCGGAGCAGGAGTGTAAAACCACAAATGATTTATCCAATAAAGAGAAAACAGATGGTACGATCCATGTTTAATCCAATCAGCGTGGATTAAACCATTTCTTTCAGAAGAATCTTCTGCTGTAAAAAACATAAATTCTCATGAAAGAAAAATGTTGCTTCAAAAACTTGATGAGGTAAATCAGTCATGTGACATCTTTAGGATTTCATGTTTTTAATATATTATGCACAAAACATTCAAGTTTGTGTGTTTTATTACTAAATGTGCAGATGTTTTAATACATTTAGAATTCTGACATTTTCAAAACTAAAGAAAAAGAAAAAATGAAGTCAAATACCGAGTTTGAAAAAATCCAGGTAGAACTGCTTTTCCACAGTCGAGGTTTGCAGTTTCAGACGGTTTGTGGTCTGAAACACAGGATAAAAAAGGACAATGTTTCATTGATGTGGCATCAGTCCGTCTTTAGATGTGAAATACCATGAAATACTAAATACTTTAATATTTCGTTGATATTTCGTAGCCTTAAAACATTCCTCTTTGGACAGGCGTTCTGCCAGGCTAGCTAGTAATCAGAGAATATTCCCTCTGCTGTGGTCCTTGTGAG
>NC_050528.1:1156697-1161764 GCF_002922805.2 Oryzias melastigma
ATGTAGTCTGTTTAGTTTTTAACAATTGTTAATATTTTGAAGCCCAATGAGGCAAATCTCTTTGTGATTTTGGGCTATATAAATAAAACTGAATTGAATTGAGTTGAATCTGCTGGTCATCAAAAGATGTTGTTGGTGAACTCTCTGAATCTCCCATCACGTTTATGGAGAGAAAAAAGACTCTTTGGAATTGTGTGTCTGTAATTCTTTATTTGTAACATTTTGTGTGTAACTATTCACTTGCAATTGTGTATTCGCATGTACAAATATTACAAAATGCAAGAAAATACAATTTACACACGTTCAACTTTAACATACTGCAGCTTAAAATTATTATAATTTGTTACAGACAGACAGATGTCAGAGAGAAGTTATGGCGGCAACAAAAATAAAAACTGAAATGTTAAGAAAATTACAGGAGGCATCAGTCAGAATGTTGATGGAGCATCCATCCGTCCATCCATCCATCTATCTGTCCATCCATCCATCCATCCATCCATCTATCCATACATCCATCCATGCATCCATCCATCCATCCATCTATCCATCCATCCATCCATCCATCTATCTGTCCATCCATCCATTCATCCATCCATCGTCAGGACCCCCTGAATCCCTTTCATGGAGTTGCTGGAGCCTATCCTGGCTACCATTCATCAGAGATGGGGTTCACCTGGAAAGGTCAGTTCAAACCATGTTTTTGGAGTGCTGAGAGGAAACCCACATGTGCACAGATCTGAACCTGGGCCTCCTCACACTGAGGCCAGAGTGCTGACCACTACACCACAGACACAGCAAAGGTTTCAGACTGCGGTCAACTCAGCTTTTATCCACGAGTAGGAATTTTTTGTTTTTGTTGAGAAAACTCAAAACAGTTTGAGGCGTTTTTAAAGACAGAATCTTAAAATGATTTCTCTGTTTTAATGAATTCTACAAGTTTTGTTTTTTTCTGCTCTGATTAAAGCTTTAATTCAGTCAGAATCACCTGAAATTCTCTCTTTTTTGGCCACCTGAGGGCAGTTTTCTCTGTTTGGAGCTGTGAGGTGAGCTCCTTCAGGCTGCCAGCAGGTGGCGCCGTTCACCCGTTCAGCGGCTGCATGACTCCAGTTCAGATGAAACCCTCAGTCTTTATCTTCATCTGCGGTCCATGTTTTACAAGCCTCTGCTGGTGTGTGAGCTGAACCCGGCCCTGTGCTCCAGCGTCTCTCCTCACAGGTGAAGCTTTGACATCTTCAGGTGAGATCACACGAGTTCAGCTGCTCAGAACTGAATTCCATTACAGGTCGTCTCGCTAGAGCACAAATCCAACCGTGTGAGGAGGACAAAAAGAAAATGTTTGGAATCAATTTCACGCTTCTGTGGAGAATAATTGCTGCAGGTTTTAAACATTATGATGTGAAGATAAGAGCCTTTCAGAGCCTCACGGAGCGCGCTCAGTCCTCGCTTTATCACCGTCACATGTCTGCTGTTAATTAACAGAGAAACGATGGAGCTGTCTGCTGTGACAAACCTCCATCTGCAACACAGACAGACGGACAGACACACAGGCAAACAGACAGACAGACACACAGACAGACAGACAGGCAGACACAGGCAGACAGACGGACAGACAGACAGACACACAGACAGACAGAGAGAGAGACAGAAAGACAGACAGACGCACAGACAGACAGACACACAGACAGACAGACAGGCAGACACACAGACAGACACACAGACAGACACAAAGACAGACAGACAGAGAGAGAGACAGAAAGACAGACAGACACACAGACAGACAGACACACAGACAGACAGACAGACACACAGACAGACACACAGACAGACAGACAGACAGACAGACAGACAGACACACAGGCAGACAGACAGACAGACAGACACACAGACAGACACACAGGCAGACACACAGGCAGGCAGACAGACAGACAGACAGACAGACAGATGGTTCGTGAGGAGGATCCACAGAAAGTCTGTATTGGATCTTTAAGTTGAATAAATAAATCTGGTTGCTGCTCACAGAAATGCAGACCTCACATGAGAGAAACAGGATCAGGGAATCGAACAAACTTTGAATTAAACTGAGTGAGGCCAGACGTTTTACACTGGTGCGTTTCAGGCGCTGCTGGTATACGATTCAGTTATGACTCGTATCATCCATCCATCCATTCGTCCATCCAACCATCTGTCTATCCGTCCATCCACCCATCCATCCATCCATTTGTCCATCCAATCATCATCCATCCGTCCATCCGTCCATCCGTCTGTTCATCCATCCATCATCCATCCATCCATCCAACCATCCGTCTGTCCGTCTGTTCATCCACCCATCATCCATCCATCCATCCAACCATCATCCATCCATCCATCCATCCATCCAACCATCATCCATCCATCCATCCGTCTGTCCGTCTGTTCATCCACCCATCATCCATCCATCCATCCAACCATCATCCATCCATCCATCCATCCAACCATCATCCATCCATCCATCCATCCAACCATCATCCATCCATCCATCCGTCTGTCCGTCTGTTCATCCATCCATCATCCATCCATCCATCCAACCATCATCCATCCATCCATTCATCCATCATCCATCCATCCATCCATCCAACCATCATCCATCCATTCATCCGTCCATCCGTCTGTTCATCCATCCATCATCCATCCATCCAACCATCATCCATCAATCCATCCGTCTGTCCGTCTGTTCATCCATCCATCATTTCAATTCAATTCAATTCAATTTTATTTATATAGCCCAAAATCACAAAGAGATTTGCCTCATTGGGCTTCAAAATATTAACAATTGTTAAAAACTAAACAGACTACATAAACTGGTTATCCCTGCCCTTAGACCCTCCCTCCCGGTAAGGAAAAACTCCTAAAAAGCCTGGGTCAGGAAAAAAGAAGAAACCTTAGGGATTCCCACATGAGGGAGAGATCCTTTCCCAGGACGGACAGGCGATACCAGAACAGTTAAAGAAAGATTAGCTTCTACAACTACGAATCTAAGAGTTCATTCAGATAAAGCTGAGGGACAAGTGATGATGAAGTCCATAGTCAAGATGAAGCAGAAGTGCAGTCCACGACCAGGAGCAGGAGGACAGACGACCCAGCAGGAATCACCCTCACTCAGAGATGCAGGATGGTGTCGGGGGCGTGGTCCACGGCCAAGAGTGGGAGCGCGGGCGATCCACCGGGGATCTGAAATCTCTCCCGCTCCCCAGAGGAGAGTGGGAGAGAAGAACAACATGTGAATGGAACTGCACCAACAAAAGCATGGAGAACTAAATACAATAAATAATAAAGATTAGAAGAGAGAAGTAGATGAGAATAGAGAACAGAACCCCACAGCTGATCTGAATAATAATGATAGAAAATCTAAATTTATATTTAAACGCATCAATATTAGTTTATTAATCTAGCCTCACAAGGACCACAGGAGACATCATCCATCCATCCATCCATCCAACCATCATCCATCCATCCATTCATTCATCATCCATCATCCATCCATCCATCCATCCATCCATCCATCATCCATCATCCATCATCCATCATCTATCCATCCATCCATCCATCCATCCATCATCCATCATCCATCCATCCGCCTGTTTTCCCTCAGATAATCGTGTCAGCCTTTAAGAAGAATCTGATTTTATTGTCACAGTTGTTCATCTTTAAATCCTCCATCCTGAAATGTGATTGAACTTCTCTAGATTCGTCTTCTCTTTGATTTTTTCCTCCTTCCTGCAGCCTTTGAGCTGCTCTTCCTTCACGTTTGACCCCTGACCTTGTGAGGTTAAAAATAACCATCATTGACCATCAGTTTCTTTTCTGTTTGGACTCTTCAAGATTTTATCTGCCTGAAAAAATCAGAGAAAATGTCATATTTGAACGTGGAACTCTGAGAACAGAAATGAGTCACAGTAAACAGGACAGTAATAACGTCTGAGTCAGCACAAACAAACCATCTCACTGGAACACTGTCAGAGTCTAAGTTAAAACGTTGATTCTGGTCAATCCAAAGGTGGATTTGGAACAATTATCAAAATGAAGACATGATAAAAGACATGTCTGAACGTGAGTGAATGAAGACCAGACAGAAGAATCCGGTGAAAACTCACTGTTATTTACTGCTGTTGTTTTTGACATGCAGGGATGTTTTTCTTCTCAAACAAATATTGATCCATAAGAACTCACAGGTCCAATTTGGATGTTAAATATTCATTTAAATGTTGTTATTTTTATGCATGTATTATCATTTTTTGGCTGATATTATTGCTATAGCCAAACACATAAAACATTGTCAAGTTAACTTTAAAAACCCGAAGAAAATTGTTCTTCAGGGTTAAAGAAAATAGACATTCATCTGCATAGAGACAACACACTCTCAGTAAAATGCGTACATATTCCACGACTTTGCACTCTGAAATCCCGTGTATAATATACGCCAAACACGCTTTTTGCGTGCATATGATACGCAATGGTAGAGAATGGGTTGCGCCGGCGTACAATATACACGACTTTTTAGGTTTGGTTTTGATCACGTGGTCAAAATCGTGGAAAACACATTTTATCACGTTTAGGACTGCGCGTATTATATGCACGCAAAAACCAGTTTTGGCGTATATTATACACAGTATTTCCCAAATTGTGGCATATGTACGCATTTTACTGAGACTGGGCTGTTAGAGACCATAGACTGTATATAAAATAATTATTATTAATTATTATTATTTTTACGGTCTATGTTAGAGACCAAGATGTCTTCAGGTTCCAGAACACTTGAGCCCGGTTTCCTGGGACCTGGTTCTTCCTCCTGATCTGAAAACATGAAACTTGAAATTGTAAATATGAATGATTCAGTGATTCCTGTTTCTATCTGAGATCTGGTGCACAGGTCTTCAAAAATATGTTTCTGTCGTCTTCAGTCTAAGTGGAATGTTCTCGCATGACGGCACACTGCTGCCACCAAACCCAGGACCCCGAGCGGACCCCGAGTGGACCCCAAGCGGACCCCGAGTGGACCCCGAGCGGACCTTGAGTGGACCCCGAGCGGAC
>NC_050528.1:1161945-1163114 GCF_002922805.2 Oryzias melastigma
AGCGGACCCCGAGTGGACCCTGAGCGGACCCAAGCAGCTGCGTTCAGAGAGGGCAAAGAAAATCTTTGGGTCAGAAAAGCAGATCTCCGTGTATGTGGGACCGCCCCAAACATCAGAGAAATCCCTTTAAGACACTGGCACATTCCTAAGATTCTTTCCCTTTTTTTAGTAAATACCAGAAAATAAAAGCTAAAATCGCTATTTTTGTTTCTAAAATTCACTTTACCAAAATAACACCCACTCTAGTGACAAACAAAGACAGCCCTGGTCCCCCGACGTTCATCCTCTGAATTATTCATGCCTTTACATTCCTGTGAAACCTGCATGTAGACACAATAATGAAAGAGCGGCGGTCAGCGTTTGTTTTCCTACAGAAGAACGCCAGCGAGGCCCTCGGTGTCACAAAGCAGCTCGCTGATCCTCCGTCACCGCTCCACCAGCAGCCGTCCACGCCCGAATCCATCCTTCATCCGGAGACAGGCCGGAAAACCTCACGGAGACGGCATTTATTGGGGACTCCCGGGAAGCAGGACATGAACGTGGATCCTGAAGGATTCTGTCTGCAGCAGGAAAGGAAGAGGAGAAGGTGAGGATCCACGACTGAGAGACCGGAATGAGATTCAAATAACTTTATTTATCCGTGTTTGCAGACCGAACGTCAGCACAAGTGAAGACTAACACATGCAGAACTTTGTTCAAACACATTCATCAGCAGAAATACATAAAAATGGAAAATAAAATAAAATAAAATAAATCAATAATAGACCAACAATCAATCGATTTGATCAGCTATTCAGCAGGTGATTTGAAGTGAGAATGAAGCTGTCTGTGTCCCTCTAAGTGCATGAATATAAGATACTGACTGTGTTTGGTTGATCTCATCTTTGATGGAGGAGATGGACAGAGAGTCGTTCCTGAGATCAGATCAGAGTTAAGGCTCTGAGCTCTATTGAATGAAGTCATCTAATGATATATATATATATATAAATGGGTTTCCTCCGAGACTGAATTCAATTTAAGGTTATTTTATTCTTTTCTTTCACAAAGTACAGCAAACCTATTTAATCTCCCACAAAAGAACAAATGTAATCAGATTACACGCTGCTGCAGTTGTTTCTCTTAAGATCTGTGGAGGTTTTATACCTCGTTCAGATGCACCTATAAGACAT
>NC_050528.1:1163164-1166437 GCF_002922805.2 Oryzias melastigma
GACACACAGAACAGCAGGACGTGGCGAGCAGATTAAGGAGACAAACCGACTAGAACCATCTTGGATGTGTGGACTCTTCATTTACCATCATAACTGTGACTGTTCAGATGCAAAGAGGATTCTGACTAAAACAAATATAAACTAGAGACGTTATATTATCTGCAATAATGCTAGTGGGAATGCTTTTTGGTGAAAGTAGTCGCTGATGCTGAAGAGATTTGCTGAAAATCCAAAAGCTATTTGCAAAATGTTAAATTTGCTAAAAGACTGGAAATGCCATTAAAGAACTATGAAAGAGCGAACGGATGAAGATGACCTGAATTTCTGAAAAGTTTGTAGTAATATTGCTTAAAAATCACTTATACATGTAAATTTTACAAAAATATTTAGTTTGTTGCTTAAATATAAGATAAACACTAAACTAGCACAAAAAAACCATCAGTAGATGCCAAATTAGGCCAAAAAGCTAGCATGTTGCTCAAATACTATCTAAACTCTAAAATGGCCTAAAATTCCTCAGTAAACCGAATTAGCCAAACATGTCAAGAGAACACATCAAAGCTTGTATTTGTGCATTACTTCGTGGTTAATCTGCATATTTCTCTTCCAGACGAGTGGAGAGCAGAAACTCGATGGTCGTGGAGCCGCGTTGGTTTATTTCTCGGTCTCTGGTTGTGCCTCCCGTTGATGCAGTCTGAACGTCGGCTTGGCGCTGGTGGCGAGGCTCGCCGTGCGCTCTTCCATCTTAATTGTTGGTCTCAGGCCCCACAAAGGCATCAAACGAGACGACCCCCGCCGAGAGCGTCTGCTGCCGAACAGAGCGGCCTCTGTTCTTCATGTCAGAACTCCAGTAAATCTCTTTTATAGTTTACACAACAACAGCAGCCCTGACGGCGCCGCAGCGCCATGGAACCGTTCCCTCCTTCACTCATGTTGGGACGGCATTTTTTTAATTAAGAAAGTAATTTTTTACTTACGGTTTTTGTAGCTTTTCACTGAATCGTTTCTTCAGCAGCTCGATCCGTGTTTGACCAGAATCATCCAGTTTGAGCTTTTCTTTACCAGAAAACATTTGATCCAATAAACTGAGCAGGAATGTTTAGTGATTCAGTAATAAGCCCATATCATCACCTCCCTCTGCCGTGCATGGAAGAGATTGTCGTTTGTTTTTGTCTTTCTATAATGTTTCCACAAACTTGATCTTCAGGTTGAAATCCATGTTTCTGGCTGTAATAACACAAGCTGAACACAGGGGGCGCTACAGCCCAATGACATTTACACGGGGAAACTCATAAGTGTGTCTGATCTGCTGACTCCACAGCATCTTGACTTTATTTATCCACAACATGTTTTCACAGTAAAGATGAGTTGGACTCGGATTCGTGAGGTCGTGTGTGAAGAACATTCTCTTCATTATTTTGTTTCTTCGTTTGATTCATTCTAAAACACTCTGACTTCTCTCAGACAGACAAGAACATGGTCACATGGTCACATGGTCTACAGCCAATCAGAATGCATAACACAATGCACTGTTAAAAACAGAAAGTTAGATAAAAACATTTAAACTGTAAAAGGTGAACATGGTAAACGATACGTATCGCGATAAATCTTAATGCAGTCAAAGATAAAATATTTCAATTTTTTAAAAATATCATGAGGTAGAAAAAGATTTTGTCTTAATATTAATACTCATTTTGCTTTACTAAATGTTAAAATATGAATATTAAGCAGCTTTGTCTCATATACAGTTGATTTAAGTAAATTCCTGGTCTTTTCTTTAGATAATCGTGTCTTTTTTTTATGCACATCACTCTGATCCATCAGACTTCTGAGTTAGAGGCGTAAAGAACTGCAGAACTTTGGTCTGCTTCGTCTTTAACACTTGACCAAAGCTCAGTTTGAGCTGCACAGACCCAGAAATCCACGTTTTATATGGTACCAGAACCAACATGGCGGAGATCTTCGGTTCTGTTCTCCCCTTTAGTTAAACTCAGCGGTTCGTGTCTAACGGTCACAACAACCGCGAGGCTGATCCGATCAGATTTATCTGATCTTGTTGTTGTTTTTCTGCAGCGATGCTCAAAGAGGCTCCGTTTGCTGCCAACTAGTGGCTGGGAGGTGAAGTGAAAACTAAAGTAAGACTGAAATATTTGTTTGCTTACAAATATAATGAAATATCGCTTTGGCAGCATTTTAGATCAATACAAGCATCACCTGATGATCTATCACGATATTTCACTGAATGAATATTTACTTACACTGTTGTTGTTTTTATTTTACCTGGTATCTAGATGTGTGAATCATTTTGGTTATAAGAAACAACTAAAAGTGACTCCTGAATCCTCTTCTGACAAAAGTTTGATCCTTCACTCATTTGAATCAGGAAAGAGGAACTCTGGACTGTTTTACCTTCAAGGATTAAGAATAAAAACGACCACATTACAGAAAAACTGTCTTCTTGTCTAACTGAGTTTATTTTCTTTAATAATTTGAAATAAATTAAGAAAAATAGTCTTTAAAAAGTGGTGATTAACACAAATATTCAGGTAGAAATCTTTTGTTGGACTCATTATTTAGGAGCAGCAGAAACAGAGACGAGAGACGATGACTGAAGAGACGACAGCGTCCCTGAACCCCCCCGTGAACAGAGGGGGTGGTGGTGCTCATCAGCTGATCTGATCCTGTCTTTCATAACCAATCGGATCATCCAGATCTCCAGGTGGGATCAGGCCTTCAGCAGCAGAGAGCTGCCCTGACAGCATTGATCTGTCGCAGCTTCTCGGATCAAACCTGAGACCCTCGTTTCTGCTCGTCCCACCAAAGGTAACAGAGAGATGGGGGGGGGGGGGGGGTNNNGGGGGGGGGGGGGTGTTTGAAGAGCCAGAGAGCAAAGACAGAATCAGACGAGCAAACAGGCTCGGCAGATGGAGGCTCACAGAGACGAGCAGAAGAAGTCGAGGCTGAAGGAACTCTGGAGTCATTATTCTACTGTTGGTATTCAGCTGGCGTTTCGTACGGCGCCATTTCAGCTGACTCGCTACAAATAAAGCTTCAGTGAAAGCCGCGGTCTTGGAGGATGCGAGCAGGACGGCGCCAGCTCTGCGCCTGAATCAGCACGGAGGTTTGTGCTGACTGCGCCTCGCCAGGCCTTCAGCAGCAGGAGAACATCATTATCTCACATCTCACCTGCAGTCCATGAATGGAGATGAGGCTCCAGCAGGAGGAGGGCGGGAATCCGCCGCCGTCCGCCGCCGGCGGAGCACAAAGACGTCG
>NC_050528.1:1166685-1169732 GCF_002922805.2 Oryzias melastigma
ACGAGCTCTGAACACAAACAGAGTCTGAGCCCCAAAGATCTCGCTGGAAACATTGACCTTCTGCTGTTTCCATCAAACAGAACCTGCTGGATGCTGTGGGATGAGGGCGTCCTCTGGAGATGCAAACAGAGCCGAGTTCATCCTGTCACGTGACGTTTAGATCCTCTGTCTGAACATTCAAACTGATGAATACATAAAAACCACAAACAGAAGAATAAATGACAAATGACACGTTCAAAAATACTTTGGAAGAAATTTGAAAAGTCTTTTTTTCATGTCAATAAAACAGAAGAACTGTATTCTTTACAATAAAACACTGAAAACGATCAATTATGATCAAAAGTTTCTTGTTGTTTCCTTTAGATCCATTTATTGTATCCCCCTTAATAATCATAAATGAACAGGTTTTAATTCCCTTCAGTTCTTCTGTATCTGATCTGATCTTCTGTCCTCTCAGCTCGTTTCAGGATCAGGATCAGGATCAGGATCGATCCTCTCAGACTGGATTTAGTCTTCAGAGGCTCTTTGGTCATTTTTCATCTTTATTTTGCACATGATTTAAAACATTTTAAGATCAACCGGATTACAAATTTGAATCATTTTGGTTGTTTTTAAAGTGAGTAAATTATCTGTTTATTAGAGGATCCGAAGATTTTTCTTTTGACCTTTAGAAGAAGAATAGCAGAATCTATACTCATTTTGTTTGTTTCTCCACACCTCAACACAACAGTTAAAAAGGACGAAGGAAACACACAAAGACATGAAGATTTTAAACTTTGTGAAGAACAGAAATTGACATTTTTAGACTTTCTGTAATTTCATGATGTCTTCCAACTTTTCTTCATTTTTCTAATATCAGACACTCTTTCAGTTTCTTCGTCTTCAATCACACCACAACTATCTTTTTAGTGTCGGTGGTTCTATTTCCAAAATTAAATTCTTAGCTTTATTTAAATGAATTGTTAACCTGTTCAGATCAAAACAATTTTAGTCACTTATTTTTTATTCCAAAGATCCTCCGAAAATAAAATCGGGATCATCTGCAAATAAATTAGTGTTTGAATCAAATATTTGAATATTAAAAATGAACAGAATTAAAAAAAAATAACTCCAAAACTAAACTATAAGGAATTTTAAACTTTGATGTCAGCCGGTTAATTTCAACATTTTTCACCTTTTTATTCTGTATTAAGGCTTAACAATAACACAGAGGATCCTTGATGTTAGAATGATACTGAGGTCTTTAAGCTCCATCTCCAGGAAGTTTCTCCTGGTCTATCAGAACTTCTTCTCTTCCTGAGCTGAAAAGTTCTGAAGCCGAGGACCCCCCCCCCCCCAGCAGACCTGGAGTCCCGTAGAGTTTAACAGCACAGACACACATCCAGACTTTGAACGTTCAGCTGCTCAGAGTTTTCCTCTGAGTGTTAAAGTCGTTTAATCTCCACGTCTTTAAATCTTGAAGAAACAGCGTTCACGTTTGGAACAAGAATCTCCAAAAATCTGAATTTTTCTGCACTTTCTGAGATGTTTTTGTGGTTTGATGATAATAATAGTAAAAGAAGAAAATATTTCATGTTCCATGAGGGAAGAAATCCTCCGGCTTTAACCTGATGACCGTCTGCTTCTGTCAGCTGAAGGTCAGAGACGAGGAGGTGGAGCAGAATCTGCTCTGCTTTCATTCACTGAAAGATCGTTTAATAATCAGACTGAAAAACATCACTGATGCTGAACCAGCTCCTCGCTGTCTGATAATTAAACTGTGTTTTTATCATGTTCTTCTGACATATTTGAATAAAATTAAGATTAAAATTTTATTTCTGAGTATTTCTGTATTCAAAAGAATCAGGAGCAGAAAAAATGCTGCTGAAATCCTGCAGAAACTGTCCTGAAAAATGACTCAGTTTTTAGATTTTGGCTAATCATCATAATGAAAAGACGTTCAGAAATGCTTTGGAAATGGATCAAACGAGGATAAACTTTGTCTTTTCTTGCATTTATTCCTGAAAACTTCTTAAAATAATATAAACTGATCAATCAATCAAAAAAGCTCAATGGGCCTCACTGTGTTCAGAGTCTACAGGCTGGTCTGTGGCTGAAAGTTTCAGCTTCAGGAGATTTTATCATCACTTTTAAGCAAATTGGGCTGAAGCTTCCACAGATCCTCAGAAAAAGTCCGACTTCAGTCGTCCTTTGAGGACCACGTCTGCTGTGGCCTCGCTGGAGGAGAGCTGCAGATGTGGGGGTGTCAGCTCAGAAACAACGTTTTCCTTCAGAAGTTTGAGAGTTTCCAACAAACCGGAGTCTGAAAATGAAAAATGGATGAGCACGAAGACGCCTGCTGGAAGCTCCCCGCCTGCATGGATGGAGTTTACACGGCAGACAGAGAGGATGATGGGAAAAGATCCAGATATTCAACTCTTCGAGTCATTATTATGATAAACATGAATGAAATCTTCATTTTAAATAAAGAAAACACAAACATTGAAATAAATTTGCCTTTTTAAAATACTTTTGACAAAAGTTCCTTTCAAAATAAAAGACATCCTGTCACATATGATCATTGCTAGTAGCAGCAACTGTTATATCAGCAGATTAAATAAAAACACTGATCATTTCACTGTTGATGACTAAACTAAAATGAAATCTGAGTTAATTAATGCCCATAATTTTCTGTAGCACAAAAAGTTGTCAAAATGTTGTAGCACGATTTTTTTGTTTTAAAACCTTTTTTTCTTTTAACCAGAGAACCACAATAGATAAAAGCTAAATTGATGCTTAAACACAAAATCTGTAATGTAGCTTTTCAACCGTTCACACGATCATTCCAGCAGATTCTGAAGGAGAAAAGCAGCTTTTTTTACAGTAAATCCCAGAACAGAAACACTGGAGCTGCTGCTCTGAGACGAAGGAGATCTCTGTCTCCAAATGTGTTTAAAGGAAAACCAAAGTTTCTCTTTATTTGTGGTTTTAAAGTTTGGTGGTTTCATTCCTGGAGCTGTTTTCTGTGATCATGGGAACGTGTTTGGCATGAAGTCCCTCTGGGAGGA
>NC_050528.1:1169776-1176646 GCF_002922805.2 Oryzias melastigma
CTCAGCATCTTCTTCATCTTTGACAGTAACAGCTCCTCAGCAGAACCCTCCCCATTAGCAGGAGGCCCAGCGTTACCTCAGCAGTTCTTCCTCCGAGCTCATTTGCAGCAGCCTTCCTGTTTATGTTCCCGCCGCTGACTCTTCTCCACCTTTTAATTCAGCCTCCCTTCTTCTCTCCGTCGGAGACGTGCACGCGTTTGGAGGGAAAGTTAACAAGCCGGCGTCTTTGTTACGGAGAGGTGGGAGTGGGCTCAAAATTACCAACCTGTTGCTGGCAGAGCGCCGCTCACAAACATCCTTTTCTGCTTTTGTCATCCGGTAATCAGCTGCAGCAACAAAAGCACTCGGAGACGAGAAACCATAGAAACTCAGGAAAGTTCCCTCTGCAGCTCTGGTCCTCAGACGAGCGATTAAAGTACGATCCAAACCAAACTCTCACTAGAACATCCACCATCGTCTGACTGCAAACTCCTGTCACTGCTGCAGGTCAACATGAGGTCAGTCTGAAGAGTTCAGGTGTGATCCTTCAGCTCAGGAGAGCAAAGAGGAAGAAGAACACGACAACAAAGTCCAGCGAGGAGCTGCTGATGCGGCATTTTCTAAACGGTCCGACAGGAGCTGAGAGATGAAGAAAGTCCAGAGAAGATCCAAACCCGAGGATGCAGAACCAGAACACAACATGTTTATGTTAATTTAATCTTTTAAAAGATGATTAGAAATGAGAAAAGTTTCAACTTCATGAAAATGTTGCTTTAGAGCTGTTTCACTGCTTCAAAAAGTCAGAGGGACAGCACATGTTAGAGGTTTTGGAGATAAAGTCAGAGAGGCCAGACTGAGATGGTTTGGACATGTTCAGAGGAGAGACAGTGAATATATTGGTAGAAGGATGCTGAGTCTAGAGCTGCAGGAAAGAGGTCTAGAGGAAGACCAAAGAGGAGGTTTATGGATGTAAATGTGAACATTTACAGAAAAAAGCAAACAAACAAAACTAAAACACAATAGATATTCAACACTGTGGTACGCTGCTCTCTGTTCTGTCCTCTCTTCTCTTTAACACTGATGTTCATTTAGCTCTCCATGCTTCTGTTTGGTGCAGTGTGATTCACGTGTTGTTCCTCTTGAGAGATTTCAGATTCCTGGTGGATCGTCTGTGCTCCTGTTCCTGTGGACCTCGCCTCTGGCTGGTCTGGTTGTCCAGCTGGGGGCATGAGACCAGCTATTGTTTATTATTAATTTTATGTTTTTGGACATTTACCGTGTGAATCCCATTGAGACAGAGTGTTTTAATATTGAGTTATATTTAAAAAAGGAATTTAATGTAACACTTTTACATCATCACAAACTCAAAAAGGTCAATAAAGATGCTTTTCTGGGTCATTTCTGTCCTCTCTTTTTTTTGTAGATTGAACGTGTCCTGAAAATGATCACATCTTCTGAATTCTAAGTGTTTCACCTGCAGAACATCATGGTTTAAGAGCAACCGTGAAAGCAGTTTGATTAAGAAGTTTTACTTTTGTGGCTGAAGCAGAGATCTGCTCCTCCAACAGGAGCATCAGGACTTCAGAAGGTAAAGCATCTTCATCATGACATGTTCTGCTGAGAACAGACTCTAAACTGTTGTGGTTGACGTCCAGATTCTGCTGCTGCAGCAAATGTTGGTCTCAGTAATCACTGAATCTGTGAAAAAGTGAAGAAATAAAGTCTGTGTTCATTATAAGATACAGCTGGAGGATTTATGGTCTGACATCAGTTTTAATGCAAAAAACTGCAAAGAATCAGGCCTACATTTTTAGAATTAAACGTTTTTCAAAAGAAAATGACTGAAAAAAGGATTCTTCAGAAACCATTTTTAAACACAAACCTGCTTAAAACGGATTATTTTTGTTTCTGTGTTTACAGGTTACAAAACGTCAGTTTCAGAACTTTTAATGGTTAATTTCTATCAGAAATGGAGGAGTTCAGGCTTCACTCTGATGTCACTTTCTCCTCATCAACATGACATCCGTTTCCATGGAAACAGAGGCTTTTAATTGTCTCTATTCAGAATCATTTGTCTGTATTTTTGACCTTCAGATCTTTTCTAAGTTCCCATGATTCCATGCTTTAGATGTGTTTATGCTCTCCTGAATAAAAACCTCTTGACCTGGGATTTAAAACATCAACGGAGTCGATCTGAGAGGGAGTTCCACAGACGAGGAGAAACACCTTGGAAGGAGACATCTCCTCGAGGCTTTAAGTGGGTTTTTGGAATGGTCCATAGATTTTGGTTGGAAGACCACAAGGACCGGGCCGAAAGAGTCTGGGGTTAAAAGGTCAGAGATGTATGCTGACAGTAGTGGAGTGATGTGTGTCTGTTTACTGGTTCCTGGTAAAAGCCTCGCTGCAGAGTTTTGGACGAGCTGAAGACGGTTTAGGGAGCGTTTGTTAAAACAGGTAAAAAGAGAGTTACAGTCATCTAGATGAGAAGAAATAAAAGCCTGAATAATCGTTTCTACGTCTGATCCAGACGAGATACTTTTTTAATTTTGCCACATTTCTTAGATGATAAAAACAGTCTTTTATTCTCTGTTTTGAGTGACCTCCAGGGACATGGACTTATCAAACAACACCCCAAGATTTCTGAGACTTGATTGGACAGAAGAGCTCAGAGACCAAAGGTGTTGTCTAATGGGAGGAGTTTTATTTTCTGGGGCAAAAATCAACGTCTCATTTTTCTGGGTGTTCAAGACTAAATGATTATTACACAGCCATGTTTTAATGCTTGTAAAAAAAAACAGGTTTTGTAGTTTGTAATTATCATTTTCCGTGAAAGAACATTAGAGCTGGATATCATCCGCTTACAAATGAAAAGAAATGTGGCTGAATTGATTAATAAGTTTGCCAAGAGGAATCAAATATAAAATGAATAAAATAGGGCCAAGTCCAGAACCCTGGGGAACGCCGCAGGTTATGTTCTCTACTGCAGAGCTTAGAATCCATCTGGCCATCCATCTATCATCCATCCATCCATCCATCTTTAGAGCCCACTGAATCCCTTTTGCGTTGCTGGAGCCTGTCCCAGCTACTGTCAGATGAAGGTGAGGTTCCTCCTCAGCAGGTCACCAGTCAGCTGCAGGGTGTTCTGGATCCCCAGTATCAAGAAATCCCACAGTGTGATTTACCAGCAGGACACTGGGGGGCGCTACAGTACCTAATAGCATTCCTTGGTGAAACTCATAGATGTGTCTGCGCTGCTGCTCATGGGGAGGAGCAGATCGGGTACCCGAACAATCACACCGCTTAAAGAGGTTCTTTTGGAATCTAATATTATATCCTGAGAAATGACCCAATCAGAGGAGACCCTGTGTCTGGGAGGCGGAGCCTCACCTTAACGTCAGTAAAGTTTTACAGTCGGAACAAAAACGTAAACCTGCTTTGGATGTGTTTGTGTACTGGAGATGAGGCCGCCGGGGTGCAGAGGTAGAGCGGTCCACCTCTGATCGGAGGTCACAGGTTTGAATCCCAGCAAAGTGTCCTCGAGAAAGACGCTGAAGCCCACGTTCCACCTGGTGGTTATATGGTGTCAGCATCAGAGTTTTGTGGGTAAATGTGAGTGTGAAGCGCTTGGACCTTAAAGGAAGGCAGAACAGCTCTATCTATGCTTTCATTTAGCGTGAAATCCTCCCTGAAACAGCATTAATGAGCCTCTTTGGCCGTGTTTCAGTTCAGCTCCACTGACTGCTGACTTATTTACCGTACAGTCACATTCCAGTCTAAATGATGCACGCCGCACACTTTAATCCAAACGCCGTTTGTTGTTTTATTCACAGAAAAGCCTGGGAGCGAGTGAGAAACGGTGATGCCATCAAACCCTGGGAAACCAGAGCGCTGGAAGTGCATGTCAGAGCGCACTAAAAGGTTTGGACAATGTTTTTAGCGTTTCCAGTCCCTGCAGGAGGTTTAAAAATCACCACTTGGCTCTTTGCTAACAGAGGAGGGAAACGGGCAACAACATCAAGCTGGATGCAGCGGCTGAATTAATCAGGAGGCTGGGAGTGCTCTTCCTGCTGCAGGACTGCATCTTCTGAGTCAGTCAGAACATCACGTCCCTGCCTGAACTCAGACATGCAGCAAATAAAAGGGAGGAGAGAGAAAAATAACACCTTGTACTCATTACTCTTGAGTGGATCTTCAGGCTGAAACGATGAGCTCCCAGTGGGATTAAAGCTGCAAACGCAGAGCTCGCTCTGAAATGAGAAGAAGTTCCTCAGAAAGTGCAGATCTTGTTTTAAAGGCTAATGCAGTGTTTGGGGGTTTTTATCACTGAATGGACTTTTTTTTCCTGGTTTTGCTTTGTGCAGCTGGCAGCTATTCCCAGGTGTCCTCTAATACATCACAAAGTTTGCATAGCAGGCAAGTCTGCAGGATCACATTTGCAATTTAAAGCAGCTTCCTTTACTCTCCCGCTCTGAAGTAATAGACTCCTGTCACTGATAAGTCCCTGAGGCGGCGCCGACTCAATCCTGTCCCACATCTATATCGACTGGTCCGAGAGTCCGACCTGATTTACATCGACAGGAGCACAGCAGCCCAAATGAAAGCAAGCATGTTCGAACAAATTGGAATCTCCAGGGACGTGTCGCTCTGCAGGCCGGTGGGAGGGGCAAACGCCTCTGGTTTGACTGAACCGCTCTCCAGGTGACCGGGTTGCTTTGATTGGTTCATTATTAAAAACTGATGGTTCAGTGTTAAACTGTAGATCAGGAGTGTCGAACTCACAAGGAGCCAAAATCTAAAACACACCTGAGGTCGCGGGCCGAACAGGATAAACATTTACTGAACTCTCTAAAACTACATTTTAAAACTTTAAAACTGTAACTTTTGAACATAATTATGAACTAGATATGTAGCATTACCTGTGATGATGCTAGTGTGAATGCTGGAAGCTGAATTTGACCACTGAAGATGCTGAAATCAATAGCTAGAAACGCTGAAGCTAAAATATAAGCTAAATGCCAAAAGATTAGCTTAGCCAAATCAGCTAGCATGTAGCTGACATATTAAGTAAACTCCAAAATAGTTCAAAAAGGTAGCAGAATTCAGATTTTTAAAACTTTAAAACCGTAACTTTTGAACATAATTATGAATGACCCCAGCATTATGCGAACCAAAAGGTTTTACTGTGAACTGGAGAAGGCCCCGGTGAGTAATCATAGCTGTCTTATGTTTACTGTCGTCTCCCATGGCAACTTGCCAGTAACCACTTTGCAGGTCGAGGGAACTGAAGTACTCGGCTCCTTGTAGACTCAAGCATTTCATGCATCGGTGGCATTGGAAAGGCGTCAAGGTGAGTGTTGGCGTTGAGCCCCTATGATGATGATGATGATGATGATGATGGTTCGATGACGCCATTGGCTAGCATTTTGTCAAGATGTTCATCAATGACAGTTTGTTTTTGTGGAGACCTGGTGGGCTCTTTTCCACATCGGAAGATCATCTGCTGTCAGGATGTGATGTTTGGCGGTAGAGCACCGTCCAGCGACTGCTGCCCACCACTGAGAGAATTTCCCCATTGTGGGAGTAATAAAGGATTTGATTGATTGATGACATTGGTATTATCAGTGGTGCTTGTCCATACTGTAGACCATTTTCTCAGCAGAGGCCAAACTTCCTCAGGTTGAGCCTCCAACGACAGAGGAGCAGGTGGGTTGTTATTAGAATCTTCAACAGCCACTCAAGCGCCTCTCTGGTTTCTGTAAGAACTTGTACTCCTTGCCACCGGTCATGATGTATTTTCCTACATGTGGTTTTAAAGTGAGTTGACTTTTTACACATAAATTCCAAACCAAGAAGCAAAGGCATACCTAGTTGGGTTTCTTCAAGAATGTAAACACAAACATCATAGTGGACATCATTTACAATTAGAAGAAGGTTAGCTTCCCCAAGGCTTTGTTTTCTTGTCCGTTATTTTCCCCCATAGTTTTATTCCACAGGGAGAAACTCATCAGGGAGTATGTGCAGCCTGTATCCAGCACACCATCTCCCTTGTGTCCTCGTGTACCCACCAGCATCACCACAAGAGTCGGGGTGCCTTCCACTGAAGAAACATCTGCACCCTGTCCACGTCCTGGTCCTTGAAACTACCTCAGAGTTGTTCTTTTGATGACCGGTCTGTTGGGTTAGTCTGCCAGACACGACTCCAATAGTCTTTAATGTGACTCCAGTCTTTTTCTATTAGGGACCCCACCTTGATCAACTGTTCAACCGTTCAAACTATGGCCCATAGTCCGCTGGGATACTCTGGGGTTGCATGCGTCCACAATGCGGCGCACTATATCGGGCCGCCACATAAGACAGAGTGCTCGGTGGTCATATGCAAAGTCTCTTAAGGCTTGGGGTGGAGTTTGAACACCCTGACGAAGCTGTTCCTCTATTTCTGATGAATAATCTAAGGGGAAGGAAAGCCGTTTTGAACTTATCCCAGGACTCGACGAGCCGCTTTTCTTCTTCAGAATCTACTGGGATGATAATGATTGAAAAGTAACAGAAGTTTGAATTTTTAAGAAACATGACCTCTAAGTCGGATGTTTCCACTGACAACATGAAGTCTGGAAATATTAAGATGCAAAAACTTCACGTTAAAGTCAATGCAGTTTGTTACCAACAGGTTTTTTTTTGGACTTTGATGATGACAGTGTTAATTTTGACAGAGAATTTTAATTTAGTTTTAGTCATAGTCTTTTAAATAAAATAGGGTTTAGTTTTAGTCGCAATTTAGTCATATTGATTCTATTAATTTTAGTTGACGAAATTACAGTAGATATTTAGTCGACAAAAATATAGAATAAAGGTAAAGTATTTTAATCACATTTACACCGTATGATCATATGA
>NC_050528.1:1177469-1189482 GCF_002922805.2 Oryzias melastigma
GCAAACGTCGTATCAGGTTTTCTGGTGTTTTTGCCTGTGATGGTCGCTCCACACAACGTCTTGTTGAGGGTCGTCTTTAATATAACATGTGTCCATATATGTACTTTTCTGTTTCTACCTGGATTAGACATTTTTCACCTCTATCACAGACATGATTCATTGAATTAGCATCTTCCCAGGCGGGCTGCAGGGCTCTGTGTTCTGATTGGATCGCTCTGCATTGGCTCCCGTCCTCCTCCACCAGCAGTCATTATGATTGGATATCATCTTCGATCAGGATTTTAGTTTCGTTTTTATTCGTTGACGAAAAAAGTCTGTCAATTTAGTTAAAGTTTTCGTGTCTGGGCGGGAGTTTTCGTTTCGTTTTCGTTTTCGTTGGATAAATAATGTCGTTGACGAAGACGATGACGAAAATTTTTCGTCAACAAAATTAACACTGGATGATGAAACTTCAGGATTTTTCAGATTTTGCTTCCACACATGAATCTAGCAGCAGTTTTTGATTTCCAAAGTTCTAACGGGAGGAAGTATCATCCAAAAGCCTGACGGGGAGGAGGGAAGGTTAGATCGGGACTCTGAGAGCGGCGGCGTGGTTGCTCTGGTTACTCCGGTGACGCTCTGCGTGGAGTGACAGAGCTGTCAGCTCAGAGAAATGCGAGTTTGAAGAATGTCAAGGGCTTCGCTTTGCTGCAGAACACAGCAGATCTCTGGAAATGTCAGTGTGTAAACACATTAAAAGGTTACACTTTATCACTCACGTGCACGCCGGCGTGTGCACGAGACCCATGATCTGATGGCTGCAAGTACACACATCTGCACACAAACACACAACAGAAATGACCTTTTGTCTAATAACTTCTTTTGGCCGCTCCTGAACCGCTTCCTCTGCAGGAGAATTTCAGTCGCCGGAAACACGAGGCGGGAGCAGAAAAGAATCAAACCAGGACAGAAATGTTCACAGAGCTGTAATTTAGACTCCATTAAAGTGCTGTTTCTCCCTGTGAAGGACTGAATGACAGTGGCAGCGTTACAGCAGAACAAAGCTCACGGCTCCACTCTGCTGCTGCACTCAGCCACCCGCTCACACTTCCCTCTCTGCATATCCTCAATTGTATTTAATAGCTTCAATCAGAGTGAGCCCCTGCTGCTAATGCACTATTTGTGTTTGAGGAGGGGACCTTGTGGGCGAAGCTTCAGTCCCCGTGCCATTAAAGTTGCATTACATGTTCTGTAATTACAGCTGAGCTTTGCCAGAACTGCGGCTCACGCATCGACCTGAAGCTGGATGCAGACGCGCTCCGTCAGGTGTTTGGGAGAAACAAACTCTGCATCCTGCAGACACAGCTGGCCTGCAGTCCTCTAGGCCCTCCGGAGGAGTTTCTGCAGGAGGAGGAGGTGCAGAAGGTCAGCAGGACGAGAACCTGCCCTTTTCTCCTTTCAGACTCTAAAACTCAATGTTTAAGGAATCTGCAAAACCTGATGAGATATCGGAATGAGTTCAGAGCGTAAACACTCTTCAGGGATGTTTCTGTCGGGATTTGTGGATGTTTGTCACCAAGAACAGGAGATTCAGGGGCTGAGACTGGAATAATAAATGTGACAGGAAGAGCAGAAAATGATGATTTAAGAAGTGTTCACATTTTTGAAACAAAGAAAATTAAAAACAACTTAAAACCTGGACAGAAATATTAATGTCTGAAAACAGGTTTGAAATCTTTGTGAGGATCAAATAGTTTTCAGCACAGAAACCATCACAGCTTTGGATAAAGTTCAGGAGTTAAAATGTTCATTCTGACTTGAGTCTTCATCACTGTAGTTCTTCATCATTATTTCCATTCTAGAACATTTAGAAAAAATATGAGAGATTTTCCTTGAATAATTTTAAACATTGGGCCAAATTTCTCTGCTGTTTTAGCCCAATTTTTAAATTAAGTTTTCTATTTTTATCTATTTTAATTTTAATAGAGTTATTTATTTTAACTTCTGTTGCCAAAAATGAACAAACGAATAGAAATGTCAAATTAACATTGAACGTCCAGAGGAAAAGTGGTGTTGAGTTCTCCACAGTTACATTTAAACATTATGTTTGTGTTCTGAGCCTCCAAGTCTCTGAGTCTCGACGCCCCGTCATGAGCTTCAGGTGAAACCTTCAGCAGCACTGAACTGATGAGTCCTCACTGGACGGATCCCTTTCTGTCTGAAAGTTTCTCCAGAAGAAAATTCTTACAGAACTTTCATGAGGAACAAAAACAATGGTCCTTTTTTCCCTGTTTCTTCTTGTAAATCTATTTTCTTTGCTCTATTTGGTGTTTTGTTGTGAGCGGAGGAGGTCTGTGGAAGGTTCTGGAGTTTTCTCCTCCCTCCTCTCCTTTGTTTCCCGTCTTTTGTTGGGCCGACTAAAGCTGCAGGTTGCCATAGAAGTATTGATTCTTTTCTCCCTAAAATTGCTCAGCTCTCCAATAAAACGCTGAGTTTCCCCCGCACGTTTTGATTTATCGCTCCTCACAATACCAGACATTTTTATTCACAACAACTAGTTAAAGTGCAGCTCTGTTGTTCAAAGGAGAGAAACCCGCTCGAATTGTGCCGATGACTCTGCTGAGTGGTTTCTCCTGTGCTGTTGTGACATCAATGGATCGGCAGATCTGTTGGATCCTGATCTCCTGCTGAGAACGCCGGTCTAATGTCTGCGCTCACGCTGAGTTTTAACGCTGTCAACCCAAACTTAGCTGCTCGCTCACTTCTTTACCCTTTCACCTTTTTCACAGCTTTTCCTGCAACATGTGAGAAAATAAAACTTTACTAACGCAAATAAACAAAAGTTTCACTTTGGCGAATTGACACAAAACAGACAAAAAAATGAGAGTGTAAAAAGAGAAAGTTTCCAAGGAGGTCCAGGAGAACAAGGAGGTTTTCATGGATGTGATCAGGATCAGAACCAAGGAGACAAATGAACACAACCTACAAAACAGGAGTCAAACTCAATCACACAGGGGGCTAAAATCCAAAATACACTTTAGGTCACGGCTGAGCAGGATAAACATTTATTGAACTCTCTAAAACTATGTTTTTAAAACTTTAAAACTGTAACTTTGAACATGATTATGATTCATAGCATTACCTGCAATAATACCAGTGTGAATGCTGGAAGCTGAATATGGATGCTGAAATTGATGGCTAAAAACACTGAAGCTAAAACCTGAAAGAGCTGAAGTCAATAGCTCAAAATGCTGAAATTCATAGTTGAAAATGCTCAAGCTGATGGCCAGCTAAAATATTAGCTAATTGCCAAATTAGACTAATAAAACTGTTGGTTGGTTAGCCAAAACAACTAACATGTAGCTGAAAAAAATGCTAAACTTTAAAACAGACTAAAAAACAAAAAAAAAAGCCAAAACAGATAGCATGCAGCTGAAATATTAGCTAAAATCCAAAATAGTCCAAAAACTGTAACTTTTTAACATAATTCTGAATAATAAAAATGCAGGAATATTATTCCAGAATAAATCAACTTTCAACATTTTACTCTCCATAAAAACACATTTTGTCAAAATGATACAAGTTAGAAATGAGCGCAAAATAACATCAGGCCATTAATAACAATAAAATAAAATGATCTGGAGGGCCGGATAGAATTACCCAGAGGGCCGGATCCGGCCCCCGGGCCGTGACTTTGACACATGGGCTATAACAGAACGGATGACAGAGATGTTTTTAATTTTTGAAAGAAAGTCATATGAGCTTCTCTGAAAAGTAAAAATCTACACCCCAAAATAAATATACTTTATATTTATTATAAAAAACGACACTTCAAAGTAGTATCACATTTCCTAGAAGGGTAAAAAAAAAGTCTGTGGAGCTCCTATTAGGTTCTGATTGGTACCAAATGGCTCTTTTTGTGGCAAAAGCTGCAGACCCCGGTCTAGAACATAATTCCTGTAGAGCGGCAGGAGTTGTACTTCCCTTCACATCCTCCATCTGTTCTGCCTCTAGCTTACAGCCCCTCACACCCCAACCTAACATTAGCGGTGTAACAAGAACAGAAGCATTATCGTTTCTATCCAGATTCCAGCTCAGAAAACGAAGACGTTCATGGATCTATGTGATGCATCAGAATGGGGCGGAGCAGGGAGCTTGTAGCCCCGCCCAGTGTATTTTCTATGTAACAAATACAATCCTTTTCAAACAACATTTTTCTTATTCTAATTCACAATGATTTGAATAAAGAAATACTCAGAAATACATTCTTAACCTTTATAAAAACCAATCATCAGACTAATGTCACATGACTGTTAGAACTCTATTTTCATGTTAGTGGGTCTTTAGAATCTTCTCTTTTGAAACGTTTGGCTGGTACGAGGGCAGACTGGTAAGCAAAAGTAGGCGATCGCCTGAGAACCCCCAACTCTCTGAGATGAATACTTAAGTGTCTAAAACTACGGCCCGCGGGCCAGGTCCGGCCCTCCTCCACATTTGGCCCGGCCAATCAAACTATTTTGGCTAAATTAGACATTTTTCCAGTTTATTCGGTTAATTTAGCATTTCGCTAATATTTCAACTACATGCTAGCTGTTTTGGCTATTTTAGGCTTTTTTCAGTTTTTAGGCTAATTTGGAGTTTAGCTAATGTTTTAGCTTTATGCTAGCTGTTTTGGCTACTATAGGATTTTTTCAGGTGTTAGGCTAATTTTTAGTTTGGCTAATATTTCAGCTACATCCTAGTTGTTTTGACTAAATTAGCAATTTTTACAGTTGTTTTGTTTAATTTGACATTTAGGTAATATTTCAGCTATATGCTAGATGTTTTGGCTAATTTAGGCTTTTTAAGTTTTTTATGCTATTTTGAAGTTCAGCTAATATTTTGCTACATGCTAGTTTTTTTGGCTATTTTTTAATTTTTTTGAGTTTTTTTCAGCTAATTTGGTGCTTAATATTTTAGCTAGCTATCAGCTATCAACTTAACCAGCGGCTGGGTGGCTCAGTGGGCTAGGTGAAGGGCTGGCACTCAGGAGCCCTGGGTTCGATTCCCACTGGTCCCCACCCAGATTGGGTCCTTAGACCCTTGATGCTGCTGCCTAACTGGGTCCCTGTGCCCCTCAAGTACAGGGTTGTGTCAGGAAGGGCATCCGGCGTAAAAACTCTGCCAAATCACTGATGCCAAACAGTGGGTGCTGTTACGCTGTGGCGACCCCGAAAGGGATAAGCTGAAAGTGAACTACTATCAGCTATCAACTTCAGCGTTTTCAGCTATCAGCTCCAGTGTGTTTAGCTATAAATTCAAGCATCTTCCACTAACAATCTATATGGTCATGCTATATGTCTAGTTTTTAAAATATGTTCGTATTATTTTTTCTGTGAAGATTCCAGAAAATAGTTATTTAAATTTGTCCTTGTGTGTCTTTCTGGAAAACAGTTGTTTCTGTTTAGACTGTAATTGCTGCACTTTTTCTGTTAGCCTACAAACCGACCCCGGTCCCCATCAGAGAAGAAAACAGTTATGAAACAGTCTGGAGACCCCTGTCGTAAACTGTATCATCATTCCCCTCTACAGTGATGAAAATCTAGCAGAGTCAGTGTTCCCAGATTGGTCGATTTCCAGCCCAGTTTTTATTCTAATTCTGCTTAATTTGCTCCTATAGGACAGACGTCTGCAGCCTTTTCTTCTAAAGGAACCGTTTGGGCTTGTTTCTCATAGGATCCACAAAGTCTTATTTCACCCTTTTGGAAATGTTCAAACCATCTTTTAATGAGCTTTTCAACTGTGGGAACTCACCTGGAGGACAGGTGGGACCTGGACCCTCTAAACAGATGAAGCTACTGCAGTCAAACGCTCCAGAAAAAGGTTTGAAGTCCAGATTTTATGACTTAACACAACCTTACCTGGATAAACCAGAACCTTCTACACAGGTGTTTGTTGGTTCACTTCAGTGAGTTTTGAATATTTGATGAGGATAACTTTGACACTGGAGCCAGAAGATGTTCATGGATCATCATCATAGTTAGTCTGTGTTTTTGCTTCATTTAGGGGGCGGCCGTGGTGCAGTGGTAGGGCGGTCGACGCCTGACCAGAAGTGAGCGGGTTCGACTCCTGCCTTGCCCGCCCATGTGTCGAAGTGTCCTTGGGCAAGACACTGAGGTTAGGTTAGGTTAGGTTAGGTTAGGTTAGGTTAGGTTGGTGCCAGTGTTCGGCAGCGGAGCCACCACCTGTGCGTGAATGGGTCTGTGACTGTGAAGCGCTTTGGGCCCTAGAAAGCGCTATACAAGTATACGCAAAAAAGAAAGAAAAGTGAACATTTGGAAGATATAACACATGGTCAAAAGACCCAAACAAACCTCATTAGTTCTGATTTTTTTTTTACCAAATGTGCAAGAATGCATTTTTAAAGTTTGTAAAATTAGTTTTAAACACATAAAAAGTACATATTAAGTCTTATTTCTGAAAGAAAAAAATCGAATATTTTTGTTTCTTTTTGAAATTGTTTATGAGGAGAACGTCACGTGAGGAGCTCCTCCGCCAGCACCTCCTCCATGGTTCCTCCTCAGATCCGAACCTCCTCACGGAGGAATCAATGAGTCTCCCGGAGAGGCTCCCGCGCGCCCCTCTGGCCGCCCCCCCACCCGTCACGTGACTCCGCCACCGGCAGCGCAGAGAGGACGCAGAGGCTCGGCGCACACACGCCCGCACGCGGCCAGCCTGCTCCGCTCCGCCACACCGCCCCGCTCCTTTTTAAACGCGGTCCTCGCGCGCGGTGAGTACCTGCTCCTCCGCACACCTTCACGCGCTCGCGCCTCCGCCTTTGGCGCCTTTCCGCGTGCGCCCGTTGGCATCCCGGATGCGGAGCGCAGCTGCTCCTCCGCGCAGACGCGTCAGCGCTGCGCCGCGCGCTCCACGCAGCTTTCCCGCCTCTGCTGAGGCTGCTCGTCCTCCAGCTCCCGGTCATGATGTGAATCTTTTGTCTTGTTTGGGGTTTCTGTGGTGTGGGGGTCTCTCTGCTGGAGGATGGTCTGTCACACTTTTGATTTTCACCCGAAAGGATTTTACGAACTTTGAGTTTGTTTCTGTCTTTCTTTTGTCTTATTACTCATCTTTACTTAAGAACTTTTTCTTCTTCTGGGCTGTTTGTCTTGAGAAAAGCTGGACCCGATCTTCATCTGCAGTGATGAAAGTTCGGCTTTTATGGAGATTTTTCCTTCAGATTCGTCTTTTGATGCACACAAGGCAGCATGTTTGATGAGAGCCTCAGCAGGAGGTGCTCTGTCCTCCTCACACATGGACCTCATGCAGGGACTGAGGGATCACGTGATCCAGGATGGATGTGAGGCTCTTCTGGGGTTCAGGACCGATTCTGCAGAAACTCATTATGCAAATGAAGCCTTTGATTAATAGCTTGACCTTGTGCAGGCGCCGTCCTGCTCCGACCTGCAGGTGACAAACCCAGACCCGCCCGAGCTTCTCCCTTTAGCATGAGTAAAAAGCCTCCGTAAAATCCTTGGAAAGTTAGTTTTCCCACCTCGGCTGAGGAAGACAAACCTTTGGTTCTCCAGAGAACGTCTGACGGCGTTCCAGCCTTCAGACTCTGCAGGTCAGGGAGCAGGTGGGGGAAGCCAAGCATGAAATGTGCTGCTATGCAAACAAAACTTATCTCTGAGTGGGGATGGAGGCAGAGGCTGGCTCCAGCATATCCAGCCCATAATACTCATGCACGGAATTCCTATCAGCTCAGAGACTGAAGCAGAGGAAGTTCTCTGTGTCAGCATCGTTCCACCTCCTGAGCTGATCACTGACCCTCAGCAGGTGAAATCCAGCGTTTTTCCTGAAACCGTGAACTGCAGACGCCACCGTCTCCTCCTGATGGAAACGTTGGACAGCAGCTCCAGCAGGTCACAGAAGAGATCGAGACAGGAGTGTCAAACTCAATCACACGGGGGGGGGGATCCAAAACACACCTGAGGTCCAACAGGATAAACATTTATTGAACCCTCTAAAACTACATTATTAAAACTTTAAAAGGTAACTTTTGAACATAATTATGAACTAGATATATAGCATTATTGCTAGTGTGAATGCTGGAAGCTGAATTTGGCTGCTGAAGATGCTGAAATCTTCTTCTTCTTCTTCTTCTTTTCCTTTGGGCTTTTCCCTTCAGGGGTTGCCACAGCGAATCAGTTCCCTCCATCTAAGCCTGTCTTCAGCATCCTCCACTCTAACACCAGCCACCTTCATGTCTTCATTCACTGCATCCATAAACCTCCTCTTTGGTCTTCCTCTAGACCTCTTTCCTGCAGCTCTAGATTCAGCATCCTTCTACCAATATATTCACTGTCTCTCCTCTGAACATGTCCAAACCATCTCAGTCTGCCCGTAGGTCTGATTCGCATATTTGATTTGGCAAGATTTTACGTCGGATGCCCTTCCTGACACAACCCTCTGTATTTATCCGGGCTTGGGACCGGCACAATGAGACCCTGGCTTGGGCCCCCTCATGGCTACATTGCTGAAGATGCTGAAATCGATAGCTGAAAAAACTGAAACTTACAATCAGCTAAAATATTAGCTAAACTCTGAAATAGACTAAAAAATTGTAAAAACACCTAAATTAGCCAAAACAGCTAGTGTGAAGCTGAAATACTAGTTAAACCCTATATAGCAGAAAAAAACTTAAATGTGGCTAAATTGGCCATAAGCTAGAATGAATTTGAAAAAATAGCTAAAATCCAAAATAAATTAAAAAAACACCTAAATTAGCCAAAACAGCTAGCATGTAGCTGAAATTTTAGCTAAACTCCAAAATAGCCTAAAAATCTTAGTAAATTCCAAAATAGTCCAAAAAGCTAGCAGAATGTTAATTTTTAAAACTGTGAAACTTTAACATTTTAACATAATTCTGAATAATAAAGAAACAGGAATATTATTCCAGAATAAATCAACTTAAACCTTAAATAACTTTCAATATTTTACTCTCCATAAAAATATATTTTGTCAAAATTATACAAGTTAGAAATGAGCTCAAGATAACATCGGCTCATTAATAAGAATAAAATAAAATGATGTGGAGGGCCGGATAGAATTACTAGGAGGGCCGGATCCGGCCCCCGGGCCTTGACTTTGACAAATGGATTAAGGGATCAGATCCTCCCGCCTCCTCTCATATCCCGACATGTGAAGGATCAACAAAGAGAAAAAGAACTTGAAGAAAGATGATTGGACAGGAGAGTTCTTTATCAAATCCACCTTTAGCACAGAAGTCTCTCCTCCATTACGCATGTGGAGCATAAGCTGCTCCTCTCTGCTGTTGCTGCACGTCCAAATCCAGATCCACATCCGCCGTTCAGAGACTTGATGAGGCTTCACTCCCACAAAGCAGCAGATGAACACCTGACACTCAGTTCTGCTGCGAGACGTTCGCAGCATCAGTCGCCTTTCATCCTTTTCAGAGACGGGTTGATTTCAGCACCACGGACAGCTGCCAGCACTTCATTACTCTGACAGAAGGAGCCGGAAGATTCCCGCCTGGAAGTCAGGAGTGTTTCCACTCATGAACCCCCCCAGCCTCACACAGATCTGTGACTGATCCCCCCGCCTGGACCACAAGCCGCCAATCATCTGCTCCCACGAGCGGCTCCTGCATGCTGGGATACAGAATGGAGACCGATGCTTCTGATTCCAACAGTAAATGTCGTTTTTTATGAAAAACACAAGTTTAACTAATTTATATAACACCTTAAAGTCTCATTAGTTGTCACACAAATAGATGTGTGAAATGTATTCTCTGCATTTAACTCCTCCCCTGGGGGAGTGGTGAGCCTCAGACACAGCCGCGCTCAGGAACCTTTTGGTGGAGCCAAGGGATCCAGCTCCACTGAGGGGGGGTCACAGGGGCTGCCAGGAACAAACACCATCACTTCTGTTTTTTATCATTAAAACTCTTTACCTGCTTAACCAAATGTAGAGCACTTTTACAAAACGTCCTCTTAAAACATTGATGTGAGTAAAGCTGCCTCAAATGATGGTTTTAATCGTCGAATGATTGGTAGTTGATCCCTGCTGACATCTCACTACCCAGAACCACATCTGCTGCACTGAGACTATTTTATGTGACACTGGGAGTCTTTTATTTTGAAAGGACGTCATATTTAATCCCCCCATAAAAACAGTTCAGCTCAACAAAAGTGAAAACATTTCTACTTTGAATGGAATCGGAAAACAGTTTTTAGTAGAAAATAGTATTTCAAGTTTGAAACATCTCATTAGACTCTGAATGAACAGTTCAGGTAAATTCTTTTATCTGAACCTCATGTCAAAGTCAAGGCCCGAGGGCCGGATCCGGCCCTCCGGGTAATTCTATCCGGCCCTCCAGATCATTTTATTTTATTGTTATTAATGACCCGATGTTATCTTGAGCTCATTTCTAACTTTTATAATTTTGACAAAATATATTTTTATGGAGAGTAAAATATTGAAAGTTATTTAAGGTTTAAGTTGATTTATTCTAGAATAATATTCCTGTCTTTTTATTATTCAGAATTATGTTAAAAAGTTACAGTTTTAAAGTTTTAAATGTAGTTTTAGAGTTTTCAATAAATGTTTATCCTGTTCGACCTGCGACCTCAGGTGTGTTTTAGATTTTGGCCGCTTGTTGGATGGATTTGACACCCCCGACTTAAACAGAACCAATTTAGATTTTTATTATTCTTTTGGAAACGATAACTAAAAATGTCTTAAACAGAGAAACTCTTTATTCTAAGCAACAAAACCCAAATGTCTAAAGACATAACCAATTCAAACATAAGGTTCTGTCATTTTGGGTCTTTTGTTTCTTTTGGTGTCATTTTAATTTGTTCAGATGTTAGAGAGAATAGAAATACACTTTCCATCAAACTCCTTTTGACATGCGACCTTTGACCCTACACCATCAATCAAACTAATTTAGGTGACAGACGCTTCATATAAATTCTATATAAAATGCATATAAAGCCTTATGTCACTTATGCCAAGATTTTGTGTTTAAAGTGACGACGCTGACCGCGTTCATCGTGGCGATGTGATGAATCCCAGAGAAGCGTTTTGATACGAGTCTTGATCCTTTAGATCCCCAGTTAGACGCCGACAACGTCTGAGTTCATTTGAGACTTTGAATTTTATTGTTTGATTTTGTTTGTGTTTTGCTCCTTGTGTTGTTGTGAGTTTCTCACAAAGTGGATTTAAGCTTTATCATTAAATAATTAAACAGACAGTTCATCATTGATTGTGTTTGTTGGTGGAAATCAAGAACAGCAGGTTTACTGAAAACTGAAAACGTAATATTGTTTTTTTTTTTTTTAATTACTACAATTTTAAAAAGTGAATTTAATTTACCTGCACCATATTTTAGGCTGTGAAGCTTCAAAATACATCAGTTGTTCGATCAAATTTGTATTGAAGTTCTCCGTATACTTGGTTTATGAAATATTACATTAAATTAACATGAACCTTAAATAAGAATCATAACAACACTGTTGGGAGATGAGTCTCTTTTAATATTTATTAAAAATTCAGACGATATTTGAAGCAAACTTATCGGCTGTTTTCAAAGGTTATATTAGAGTTTATTAATGTATATTGAGCCCATGACTGATCCAGAATCTACAGAGAACTTCTTCTTTTTCTTGGATCACCTGAGACGTTCCATCAGCTGTTGTTCCTGCTGACGGCAGACGGGAGCTTTTCTCAGAAAACTCATTAAAGAAAAGATGAAGTCTGAATTTGATTGACCCGTCGCGTCTCGACAGCTGAGCTGTTCAGCTGCAGAGCCAGAACCCGACCTCTTTGCAGAACCACAAGCAGCAACTCTTGTTTAAACTTAAAAAAATATATATCTCTATTTTATAACATAAAATAAATATAACATCATTGCCTCACCTGCTGCTGTGAGTCAGCAGTTTGAAAACGGAGCGTAATTGGTGGTCAAAGAACAGTCAAAAAAGTCTTAACAGGAGTCCTCAGACCTTCATGTGAGGGCCTCATAACTGCTTTC